>NC_083339.1:9842064-10005164 GCF_019175385.1 Lycium barbarum | reverse complement strand
ATCTATAATAATTTGACCTATAAGGAATTGGATAACGCGACGAAAATAATTTGGTTTATGTTGAGTACAATTTCAATGATACGTGCCAGATGTAAAAATTGCTACATATCTTGGCAACACTTTCCTTTGTTTTTAACAATATATAATTTTAAATGAAATAGGCAGCTTATAATCTTCGCTTTAAATAGATAACGTGATATGCTTTGTGTACCGAGCTGTTCTTTTTTATCATCCAACATATAGTAGGAGTACAATACGAAGGTATATAAGTTAATAACCATCCAACAAATGATAACGAAGTCAGAACTGGTGTGCCAATTGGCATGTGATAATATATCATATTCTTTATTTTATTTTATGTGATACTAAGTTTTATTAATTACTCCCTTTATTCTTGTTTAGTTGTAGGATAATTTTTTATGCGCCCTTTAAGAAAATGTTAAATAAGAAAAATAATTTGATTAATTTTTCCTTATTAATTCTTTGATGATTGATCACTGTTGGGTTATTAGTATTTTATATTAAACATATTATATTAAAGTGCTAAATTTATCAACATTCACATAGTGGCCATTTAAGAGGAAGAATGTGGCCATAAGTTCTTTGTAACTCTTTCTGCATTAACTCATTATTCTTCCATTTTCTTCTTGTAACTCATGTAACCTCCAAATTATAATTTTCCCACTATTTACTCTCATTATTATCCCACTACTCATCCTATTCACTCCAAGGATGGATTTCTCACCTATAAATAGAAATGATCCTTAGCTTTTGGTGTGAAGAAAAAATATTAAAGAAATATTGTGTTGTTGTGTGAGAACATGTTGTAAAGTGAGGTTAGTGTAGTGAAAGGGCGAGTTGAGAGTGAGTCTCCAACTAATTCACTACAAAAGAGAGTAGTATTTGTTTTGGTTGAAGGAAGGTGTTCTTTTGGTGGAGCTTTGGACTCTTCAACTAGTTCGGAGTTGTTTGAGTCACACGATGTTGACGGGTTGTTGTATCCTGGAGGGAAAAAGTCAGAGTTATACTGCTGGACTGGTAATGATTGTGTCGCAGTGGGCTTGAATCTCCTTAAAGAAAGCAAGATATCCGCGCCTCAGACTGAATATTTATTTACTTTGTTCTTCGTTTTTCATTTTGTATTTCAACTGTAATTTATTATAATATGTGGTATATGCACCAATAATCACATTAATCCTTTGTAGCAACAGGATAAACCCAAGATCAAAACTAAGAAGATTGGTTGATTGATGGTAATGAGCAGTGAACAACATGTCCAGAAACTGCAGTTGCTGCTGTTCTGGTTTTATGCTGATACTTGTCAATTTGAAGCATCAACATGATCAAAAAAAGCCGGATACAAAAGGTGCAACAAAAGAGGAAAGCAAGCAACAAAAGTTTTCTTTCAATTAGAAGCTTTTATCTTATTTTAGCTAGTTCAAATTTTGAACATTATGTGCTTTACTTTGCAGTTGGATTCTTTGATTCCTATTAATAAAAGCATCAATAGGGGCTCCTATTGATATATTTAACCCAAAAAAAAAAACCTCAAGATCAAGGAGTAGTAGTAAATACATATAAGAGCATCGTGATTAGGAACTAGACCATTTTATAATTCATATTCAGAAATCACATCATGTAGAGACGAGTTCAACTATATTTAGACGGATCAAAATACTGCAGTACAGCTCCAGAAAATAAAAAGGAAAAGAAAAAAGGAGAGGATCTTTCTCACTACTTGAAACAGCAAATTTCTCAAACGTTGAAAATTTGTGAAATTTATCTCTCTTTGCTTATAAGTTGGGTGGTGATCCTCCACGGGGGGACAAAACTTGTGCGAGAAACCAAGCAAATAAAAATTTAAGTTTCGGAAAGTAAGAAACATTTTTAGTATAGTACTTGCACGAGAGTTGTGTACTTCTCCCCTCCTTCTCCTTCATTGTAAGTTGAACTTAGAAAAGCTAAGTTGCATAAATTTTAAGGTTTTTCAGTTAGGAAGAATTGTCGTTTTTCAATTTAAAAGAACTGTTTTTCTAATTCAACTTGTAAACTTTTAGCAATATCCTAAGTTATCTGTTTCTGTGTTTGTCTTTTAGTACTCTACGTAGTCAGTTTCTAATCATTTTGCAGTATTATACTCTGCCATCCATTTCGAAAAATTATAATTAGCACAGCGATTTTTGTCACAACCTAGCACAACTGGGGGTATAAACGTAATTTCACATGATTTTCAAGGGAATCTTTTATCTATATTAATTTTCTTTTATTTTTTATTATGTTCAATTAAAGGAATACCCTTTCTGAATAAATTTGAATTTGAATTTGAATTAAATTTCACACTCTCCCTTTCTGAATAAATTTTGAATTTGAATTCAAATTTTACTTTCCCAATAAATCTTTTAATATGGCGTGTACGCCTACGCCCTATTTTTTTTTTTAGTTGGTAAATACAGTAGGTGTATTATGTATAGTTTTTTTTTGTCAAAATTAATGTGTTACTTATTCTGTTCATTTTTACTTGTTATGTATTAACTTGACACGCCTATTAAGAAGCCAAAAATAGAATGCAAATGAAGCGACACCTACTAAATTTAATTATTATTACTTTACTTTATATTTGTAATATTATTTAAAAGTGGTATCAGAGCTTATTTTAAGTCAAACTTAGCTCTGATACCACTTTTATTTTAATTTCACTTACGTATTTTAGCAAATTAAAAGGTTTTATTGTTTTCCTCTAATATAAAAAGGACATATATAAACTTACAAATGTCAAATATATATATATATATATATATATATATTTATAAGCAGAGTTTTATAAAATGAGTTTTCTAACTTAGAAAGCCAGCTAAAAGAAAGAGAATGTCGTTTGGATCCAAATAACGTTAAGGTAGAAGTTACACAAAAGTGTAACCCTAGTTATAGGCTTAAGTCATAGACAGACCCTCAAACTTGTCCATAAATTCCATTTAGACCCCTCAACTGAGGGTCGTACCATATGAACCCTTCAAGACATCTTTTAATGTGCCACTTGGTCACGTCAGGCCAGCTTGGCACAACGCTTGGACTTCACGATTTATGGACGCGTGAGCTCGTAAAAAACGCTAACCTTGACTAAAACTAACGGTCAAATGCCCCCCCCCCCCCCCAACAGTAATATTTGCCCCACCCATTTTATTTATATCTTCTTCTTCCCTAATTCATTATATTGAACCCTAATTACAACAAAACCATTATTGCTCCAAAATTATTAATTTTCAATTTGCTTTTTCTCTAATTTTTTCTACTCTATCTCTCTCGTTTGCTTTTAATCTTGCTTCAACAATGGCTAACACTTTAAGAATCGAGTTTTGCCGATGTGAGCGTATTTGCGAATTGAAAATTTCATGGAGTCCAAATAATTCCGGAAGGAGATTTTTTTCGTGCCCAATTGATGAGGTAAGCTTATACTACTTATGGGTTATTTCATTACTTAATTCTTCCTCGTAATTGATTTAAAAAGCTTCTTTTTATTCTTTGAAAGCTAGAGGTGGATGTAATTACTTCAATTGGTACGAACCAAGACATCCCGAGCAAACAACTAAAGTCATTTATGGGTTGTTGAAGAGGGTTAAAGCTTTTGAGGAAGAAAAGGCTCATGCAAGACGAACTAGGAAGATGTTGGTGTTTGGTCTAGCGTTGTTGTTTGCAATTTGGTTCCAATTTTCAAATTGTACTTGATGAAGTTTAGTTTTAGTAATTCTAGTAGGTTAAATTGCACTGCATTTTACTGCTTTAGGTAGTATATTTTACTGTTTTAGATAGTATTTTATGGTATAGGTTAATCTCACAAAGTTAGCCAAATTTTGTGGTTTTGTGTAATTGTATATGGCCACACTTTTATGAATCGAATGAATACATATATTTGTTAAAATGCACTACATTTGACGTTGTTGTGTGTATTTTTTTTTGGTTCAATATTGTGGGCAAAGTCTAAAGTATTAAAATTTGGATACTAACACAAAACCATACTTCATTAAGTAAACGAAAACAAAACAAATCAAACCAAACATCATTTTTCATAAATAGAAAGAGACAACCTAATTAGTATCTATGATCTCCATCTTCTTTACTTCACTAACAATGAAGTGGAGGTGATCCTCAAGATCACAAATTTGAAAATGCAACTCAATCCCTTCTCTTAGGCCTTTTGCATCAACAAACTCTTTCCATCCATTGTTGAGGCGCGCCTTTCGGCCGATCTTGCAATTCATGAAGAAAGCGTCATTGTCGTATAAACAATGACTTTTTTTTCAACTTGTGGAAGAACATCCATAGTTGGAAGAATCTGTACAAACAAATAGTATTAGAAGTAATAACAAAATAATAGAAAACAAAAACTAAGAAATAAAGACTTACGAAATCATCGTTTTCTATATAAGATTTGGTCAATATTTTCTCAAACCAAACAATAGTGTAATCTTGGATAGGTGGCATTTTGTTTGAGTGACTATGGGTTGAATTCATTTGTGATGGAGTGAATTCGTTTGTGACTATGTGATGGAATAAAATGGAAGACTAAGGGGATTTATATAGGTGAAAATACAACCATCCAACCACTCTATTTAATTCATTCAACTCTTCTCTTTAATTTATTCAACCACTCTTTTTTTTTTTTTTTGGTAAATACAGTAGGTGTATTATGTATAGTTTTTTTCTTGTCAAAATTAATGTGTCACTCATTCTGTCTATTTTTACTTGTTATGTATTAGCTTGACACGCCTATTAAGAAGCCAAAAATAGAATTCAAAAGAAGCGACACCTACTAAATTTAATTACTATTACTTTACTTTATATTTGTAATATTATTTAAAAGTGGTATCAGAGTTTATTTTACATCAAACTTAGCTCTGATATCACTTTTATTTTAATTTTACTTACGTATTTTAGCAAATTAAAAGGTTTTATGGTTTTCCTCTAATATAAAAAAGACATATATAAACTTACAAATGTCAAATATATATATTTATAAGCAGAGTTTTATAAAATGAGTTTTCTAACTTAGAAAGTCAGCTAAAATAAAGAGAATGTCGTTTGGATCCAAATAACGTTAAGGTAGAAGTTACACAAAAGTGTAACCCTTGTTATATATAGTTGGTTGTCATGAAAGCATGGTGTTGTACAACAAATTTTCAACCAATAAAAAAATAATCATTTTCATTAGTAATATTTTATTATTTAATGAAAAAAAACCACCTTCTCAATGCACCTTGAGCTGCTGTGAACACTATGCATGCTTGCTTTGGAAAATCACTCAAATGATCAATACCTATTAATGTGTATATCTAAACAAAATCATAGCAAAATCGTTTGGAACTCAAATAGTTCATGTCATCTTGTCACGACCCATTTAGCCTAGGTCGTGTGGGCACTTACCTTCCCACCTCGATAAGCGAACCCTCATCCCAACAATGAACCAATACATAATTTGATGAAAGTTAAGTAGTGGAAATGAATAAATACGTAAGTCTCATGATATATATAGACAGATAGTAGTAAAAAGTGCGGAAGACAATAAATACCCCCAGGGTCTAGTATGAATAATACAAGAGCATCTAGGGAGAATAATACAATCTGGAAGTACTAATACATAATATCTATGTCTCTGGAATCAAAGACATATAATAGGAAAGTCTTTAAGGTCAGCGGACACGATGCTTACCCTGGAAACTCGAGTGGAAGCTAAAGAGTCGATCAGCCACGGGTCAGAGAAATATATCCGACCTGGTACTCTACATTCATAAAAGAATGCATCAAGTGCAGGTCAGTACAACAACAGTACTGGTAGGCATCATCGGCCGACTAAGCATAGTTAACACAATTCAGAAAATAAAGCAGATAAGCAAATAAACCAACTAAGCATAAGACAATATAATCACAACCGAGTATCCGTCATCACCTATGTAAGCATCTAAACCCAAATATGTCAAGTCTAAGTATATCCGATCCAATCCGATCATCACAATTCAATCACCAAACATCTTAATCAAGTCATAATGCAATGCAATGCAATGATGGAATGAATGAAATGTAATGCCATGCAAATGAGGTGTACACATGTACTCCGGACGGAAATATTGTGTAACACCTCGTGCATTCGGGCTAAGATTTGTCTCATAAGACGGAGGTATAATGAACCCAATTTGAGTAGTGTATAAATGGTGCTTGAAACCCAATCAAGACATGAGAAGAGCCTTTGGGCAAAGCAAAGTTGAAAGCCACTCTACGGGGCATGTTTGCAAGTGAGTTTGTAGAAGGTCTTACTTCCAACGACCATAACCCCTTTATTAATTTGGAATTTGGGAAAACTTCCTTGATGAAAGTTGTAGCCCTTTGAAATATCTTTCCAACGGTATATTATGGGTCTTGAACGGAGCTGTGTACAAAACGTTGTGCCCGTTTTACTAAACAGTGTTCTGTCAGTTTACGGTGGAAACATACGGACCGTAAATATTATACGGTGGAACATACGGACCGTAAAAATTATACGGGCCGTATATTCCAGCCGTATAATTGGTCCAGAATGTCCAAATCACTGGAATGGTTTTACGGTATGATATACGGTCCGTACAAATTATACGGGACGTAAAATTAAGCGTAAAATGGGTCCGAAAGTAATTTTAAAACTTCGTTCTAAGGCTTTTTCACTTCATTCTTCACACCCCCAAGCCCTAGAACGACCTTCTATTCTCTCCCATCATCAAGAACATTAAGTTAAGCCTATTTTAATCATTCCAAGTCAATTCTAAAGTATATCCTTGTAATCGAAGCAAGAAATCATTGTTCATAAACTAGGGTTTTCAAGAAAACCCATCTCAAGGTTCAAGAATTCAAGATTTTGGAAATCTTCTTCAAAGCTCAAGTCTTTAATTCTAGTTTTGGAGCGACTAAGGTATGTAGAGTTACTATCTACGTGTGGGAACATCATCGTTCTTCCCCACGCCTCCTAATCCATAAAGTATGAAACTTTACAAAACTAGGGTTTCTATTCTATACTATGCTCATGATAACCCTAGGTCCATGTCTATGACTATATTATGTTTGAATTGCTATTATTCTATCATTGTGTTCTTGATACTCATTATGATTATTGAGAATCTGTCTGTAATCCATGAAAACATTCCATGGGTTCTTGCATGCATGTTTTTAAATAAGATGATTATTTCATGAATATCTTATATGTCTACAAGTTTTCATGCAACTATATTATATGATTGTTTTCATACTATGATACAAGATACATAAATGCTAAATACAAGTTATTTCATGAGACCATGTTTACAAGTTATTTCATGAAACCATGTTTACAAGTTACTTCGTGAAATCGTGATTACAAGACAAGTACAAGTTAATTCACGAAAATTTTGGGCTTCTTAGCCAACTATATTATGTTAATGTTTTTGGGAGTTGCACAAATTACCGAGAAGGCTCAGATATCCTGAAACTACGTAGCCACCGTAGGACAAGGATCGCTCCGCCCAGATAAGACGATACCTTAATTTTACACTGAATGGATCCATCAGGCACGTTACCACCTTATACTCTGGCAAGGTATGAGGGCTCTGCTGGTTCGGCGAGGTACCAGACTCCACGTACCCACGTGGTGATTTACCACCTTATACTCTGGCAAGGTATGAGGGCTCTGCTGGTCCGGCGAGGTACCAGACTCCACGTACCCACGTGGTGATTTCACATGTCAGTTTATGAAATGCTCTCCCTACTTATCATGTTTTACTTATGTTATGTATATATGTACTCATGCTCATGCTCATGTTCATGTTCATGTCCAGGTTTTCAGTTTCAGCTCTTCTCATGTTATTCCTTGTCCCGTGTTATTTCTTTCAGTTGTTTTACATACCAGTACATTCAATGTGCTGACGTCCCCTTTTATTGCCCGGTGGCCTGCATTTCATGATGCAGGTACTGATATACAGGACGACACATCTGCTCAGTAGGACAACATCTGTATCAGCTTATTGGTGAGCCCCATCTCATTCGGGGTTTAGTCAACTTTTGTTTTATGGTTAGTCATGCATCTAAGGTATGCTGGGGGCCTTGTCCCAGTAAGTATGTTTTCCAGGCAGACTCATGATAGAGGTTTCATAGACTAGACAAGTCAGTTATGTCATGTCAGACATTCGGATTCGTATAGCCATTTTGGCTCATTCATGTTATATTCCGCACTCATGTTTAAACAAGTATTTTTATTAAGCATTATGACTTACTACGTTTTATAAAGGCCCATCATGCATTCACGTTATATTCCGCTTATGTTATGTATCATGATAATTCAGCAAGTCATGTGGTTCGCTCGGTCACATGCAGTCAGGCACCGAGTGTCGTGTTACGTCCAGGCCATGGTTCGGGGCGTGACATATCGGCGTCTCGGTAGCACAACCCAGCGTGACTTGCGAAGTATAAGTGCCACCTGTTCCGAATCTTTGCCCAACAGACAGACGGGACCCTAGCTAATTGCTCACAAGAGGGGTCTCTCCGGCACCACAATGGGGGACCCGCGGAGTCCATGCACTAACAACGATTCTAGGATATCATCGAAATCAGCCATGCAACAACGATGCCAGAATAGATCATCGGTCATCGGCCATCTCACAATCACTCAAGTAAAAGAGTCTGTCATATATCAGTCTCACATAATCAATGATTCCGGAATTGAACCTCGGACATCGGCCTTCTCATAATCACTCAAGTAAAAGAGTTGGTCAATATCATTTTCATACAATCAATGATTCCAGAATTGATCTTCAGACATCGACCTTTTCATAATCACTCAAGTAAAGAGTTTATCAAAATATCAGTTTACTCAATCAACGGTACTGGATCATCACCGGGTATCGGCCATGCATCATGAATGTGTGAGAATGCGTGCAATGCGTATATTAATTATCAATAATCAAGTTCAATATCACAAGTACCAACGAAGGGGTACGCCAACAAGGTATCAAATCACAACACCAACAATGGTACGCCAACAATATATCAATATCACAGGTACCAACAAAGGGCTACGCCAACAATGTATCATATCACAATACCAACAATGGGTATGACGAATCTATCTCAATCAGGACGATAACACAGATTCCAAACTCTACCACTACTCAGGGCATCAAAAACCATCACCACGGAACAATCAACACACATAACAGGATAGCTAGTCCCAACACATAACAGGGCCCAACCTAAGGTGATATCCAACCCGACTTCATACTCGAAGGTTCATATGCTGTCTCCGACATTATATTCTAAATATGTGCTTCGCTATGTGAAGTCTTACTAAAGGTGAGCCATAACCTACCTGGACTGCCGAACCGCAACACCAACAACTCACTCCTTTGCTTTGCCCTTCCGCTGAACCTCGGAATCAAAGTAGTCTAAGCATAATTGAATTCTATATTAGAAATCATGAATAATGATACTAATATTGCTACTATTTCAATTCGATCCATTTTAACCCTAGAATTTGGGGAAACAGGCCCACAAGGGCAAAACGAGAAATTCGGGGGCAAAATACCAAATTAAGTACTAGGTATTCATAACCCAACCACTAATTGTTGATTTAGCTCAAGGATTAGCCTAGTTTTTTATTTCAAGCAAAACCCCCAAATTGAGTATAAATCCTAAGTCTTTGATTCCGAAATTCAACGTTAAAAGTGGAAGATATATGTTTAATAAGCTTAGATCAGTCACTATTTAACATAATCATCACCAATTTATCCTTAATAGTTTAGGGAAAATGTTCTTCCAAAACCCCCTTTCAAATTCCATCTCTAAGGGATTGTTAAAGTGAAGGGGGAAGTCTAAGATGATTCTGATTAAGGATTAGGCAAGGTTTACCTCCAAGAATTTCTCCAAATTATCTCCAAGAACAGTCTCCTCAAGCCCAAATATCGAGATGAGAAATAATGAGGGTCTAGGACTTATTTAAGACACATTTAATGAAAAATAATTGCCCGTCACTACCACGACGGTCGAGATTCCGCTACAGCGGCTAGGAAACTGCCACAGCGGTATGGCCAACAATATACATGTCTGCCCAATGGTCATCACACCGCCACAGCGGTGCAGCTGGGGCTGCTCTGGTGCCGTCATTGCGGGCACCAGACACTAGAATCCCCCCCCCCCCCCCCCTCAATTTTCTAAATCTTCAATCGAAATCCCGAATTATTCCCGAGGCCATATGCTCACAACCCGACCACCCAAACCCACACAAAATTACGATGCGAACGCACTTGTGGTCTCGAAATTTCCAACGGAGGTATCGTTGACCGAGTCAACCCCCAATGCCTTAATTCAAATTTCCCATCCCAAGTCCCGAAATGCATCCGAATGCTCTGGGAACCGAACCAATTACACATACAAGTTCTAAACGGCCATCCGGACCTCTCGGAATGGATGGAATTCTAGAAAAGGTCCGTTTTCCCAAAAGTGAACTTTTGATCAACCATTTTTCACTTATAGCCTATATTTTCACTGAAGTTGCCCGAATTCGGTCTAGACGCCCCGGGAAGCGTATCAACGGTCCCCTCGAGTCAAAAGCGAGCTAATAAATGCTCGGGAACGGGCAAAAACACTAAAGACACTATAACGACCAAACGGGTCATTACACATCACATTCTCATTTGAAATTGACAAAGAGGTTTCTTTGCTCATTTTTTGCATATTATCGTATTAATTAATTAGAATGTTTTATAGGTTTAGACATACTTAAAAAGAAAGAAAAAAATACACTATTTCAAAGCATCCTCAACATTGTTGTAACTCAAGGAAAATCAACTTTTTTTAATTGCGCGTACCTAGACATGAACTTAGGACCTAGACGTTCTAAACTAAGGGCATAATCAATTTGCTGGAATAGCATCATCTGCTCTATTTCGCATCTCTAATTTTGTTATCCCTTATTTCTTGACATTTTTTAAATTAAAAATTTAGTAAATCAAATAGCCACACTTAGTGACTTTAAAAAAATAAAATTGACTTTTATCCATTATTTCCTGAGTCAACAGGGTCAAAAAATTAGTATTCCACAAAGGTAATTCTTTGTAGCATTGTCATGGTAGATTATTAACAAAAATATTTAAAAGCCTCTCCTATTCAATATGTAATGCAAAATATTGGTGTTTTGCCTTTTCAAAAACAAATGGAACCATCTACTTTTACCCCATTACCATAGGATTGTTTAAAGAATAATATAATGACGTTTTAATGTTATTGATGATGCAAAGTGCCCTCTCTATGATGGAGCACCTGCGACAGTAGCTCCTTTGTTCTTTGATTGTGCAAGTGCAGCAAGAATATGACAAAGACTACTGAGATGGCAAGGAATTCCTAGGCAACCTATGGCATGGCAACAAGAAGTGGACTGGGCAGTAACGCAATTTAAAGGAAGAGGCAGTGCTGCAGTGATTTATAGAATGACATTCACAGGTGCAGTCTATCATCTCTGGCAGGAGAGAAATGCTAAGATCTTTCAGCAGCAACCTAGAACTGAGGATGCAATAGTGAGGATGATCATTCAAGAAGTACACTTTAGAGGCAGTTTGACATGTAGACGTGTCACGCCCCAAAACCCACCCTAGACTTGACCGGCATCCGACGTCATGAGCAACATCGAAAGAACCTTATAAATCAATAACGTCAAGCCCTTTTTTGATAATCTTTCATTATTTAACTAAACAAGTGATAAATATCTAAATAAAATTTATGATCACAATTATGAACAAAATAAGCGGAAGTCTAATATAAATGAATAGTTATGAACGTGGCAAACGCCTCAAAAAGTCATAGGAGACTTCAACATCTACCCGCAGTATGACACTTGTCTATGGAGCTTCTAAGAAAAATAAACTAACTTAGGACACTGCCCGAAACTACTAAGGAGTAATAATTTACTCAATGAAAACCCATGAACAAATGTGTGGGCTCACCTACAATCTGGAAAGCAGCAAGTACTCCTAACCTGCGAGATCTGTCTGTACCTGCTCTTCTTCGTTACGTAACATACCATCAAAATCAACAATGGTATGCCTGAGTACTCAGTGAGTGCCTCGAGGACAATAAGTAATATAACAAAATATGTATTTATATAAGATCAGTGATACAATTTCAACGACAAACAGTTGGAAATCCAGAGATAAAGATAGACCAATAAATTCACAACCATAAATAGAGAGACCATAAATCGGTATATAATTCAGTTCCAACTCATTATGTCTTTAAGTACAATTCCAGTCTTTCCAGTTCTTAGTGAAAATAGTTCCAATAGAATAGTTTGAAACCAAAGACAATATCAATCGTACAACTCATCATTATCAATAGAAATCCATCAAGACACGTATATATATATATATATATATCTTTCCGATTCAGTATACCATTTATTACCATTTGATCCTTTCCAATTTGAGGACAATATCATCAACAAGCCACTCACAGGCAAACAGGTTCATTATTATCAATAAGCTACTCACAGGCAAACAGGTTTATTATTATCAATAAGTCACTCACAGGCAAACAAGTTCATTGTTCTCAATAAGTCACTCACAGGAAAACAAGTTCATTAATACCAATAAGCCACTCATAGGCAAACAACTTCATTGTTCTCAATAAGCCACTCATAGGCAACTCAATCAATTGATACTCTGGGGTAGGAAACCACGGAGGCTAATCGTCCTCTGGACTAGCACAACAATAGATGCTTCGGGCTATACGTCTCGGAGGTCAATCGTCCTCTGGACTGACACAGCAATAGATACTCTGGGCTAGGAAGCAACGGAGGCTAATCATCCTCTAGACTAGCACAGCTTGCCCATACAGGCCCAAACACACTATAACGAAGGGACGACCATTTAAGGTTCCCTAAACTGCATAGAAGCACCACATCGGGGTTTGTCACCCTCGACGGCTATCCTTCCTCCCGAATAGCTAGGCAAAACCACATCGAGATTATGAACCCTCAATGACCACTCTTCCTTCCGAATGGCTAGGCATAAACCACACCGGGGTGACAAACCCTCGATGGCCACTCTTCCTCCCGAAGGGCTAGGCATAAACCACACCGGGGTGACGAACCCTCGATGGCCACTCTTCCTCCCGAAGGGCTAGGCTAACCCCACTAGGATCCATAGTAACTATCCTTCCTCCCAAGTAGCTAGGTCAAACACAAACAATATAAATCATGGTAAAAGAGCCGAATCACCACCCTAACATAGAAGCTGCATCACTCAAATCATGGCATAGAAGCCGAATCAAGTCATATCATGATAGTCACATTATTCATTAAGGATTATGTTCATGATCCCATTATAGGGGTACATCAAGCCATTTCAGTTTTAGAAACCGGATTCACTTCTTTAAACAAGTTTCAAGTCCAACACAAACCATTATAGAGCGTTCACATGAGATAGTTAAACTTTCCAAATTTCAAGTTTAAACATCCTTTGTGGGGTAATTCGAATTCAAATACCAAAGCTTTATATCTCAATTTTCAATCATCCTTTAGAGAGGAATACAATCATGAATACGTATATGTAATATAGCACAAACAAGGTTTAGCGTGGGCTTGTCCCTCACGCAATCAAACCACAACCAAAGAGTTCATAAAAACCGTTCGAAAGAGTATGTTAAAAAAGAGACATACAAATCACCTTCATAGTCAAAAAGGATTTTTAAAAGAGACATGTGTCCAAATAAGGTTTTCAAAAGAGACATACCTCAAATCCCGCTAAAATCTAGCAAAACAGAATTCCCAAGGTTCAACAATCAATCTACAATGGATTTAGATGAGAAAGATTAAAGCTTTATTCGTTTCTACGAACTCTCTTTATGTTTCAAAAAACTAAGGCTTTTCTAAGCCTATAAGTGTATTCTTGAACCCTTCAATGAATCACTAGCGGATTCTAACCTTGTAGAACTTTCTACTCTAACCCAAACTTAACAATAAATTCAGGAAACTCGGAAGTCTTACATTTTAAACGAATTCCACACGCCTCTCTTCTTCCTCTTCTTGAATATTCAAGAACCTAGGGTTTGGAGAGATGATTTATGATCAAGAAAAGATGAACTTTGGTGTATGATTGATGGAGATTTAGTATAGACTCACCTTAGGGTTAGAGAGACTTCTTTGTTGTTTTTTTCCTCAGAAAAATTGGTTTGAAACGAAGTGGGAATGAATATAACGAAGGTAGGGCTTTAAAACGTGGTTTTCGGTGCGTGACCGTGCAGCTGGTGCGCGATCACGCAGCGAAGGCAGTAACACTGCCTCTGGTGCGCGATCGCGCAGCTGAAGGGCACTTCGCGCAGACTGCACAGTGCCCAGTAAAATGGGCATAACTTCTAGCACAAAGCTTTGTTTTAGCTCTATAATATATGGTTGGAAAGGTATTTCAAATACCTACAACTTTCATGTTTTGAGTTTTCTCAAATTCCTAACGAAATTACCCAAAAACTGGTCATAAGTACAGATTATCTCAGACTTAGACGAATTTAGAAGGTCTTGAGAACTTCATTTTTTGGTTTGACTTCCAAACGACCGTTTATCACCCGAATTCATCCCGAATGGATTCATATGGATAAAATATCAACTTAATACTGGTTTTCATACATTCACACCTAACTCGAATTTATGGGATGTTACAAGACATAACAGTTACTTAGCAAGTTTAAATTTCTATACTTAGATATGCTAGTGTGTAGGTAAGAGAGGGACTGATGTAATTGGAACTGAAGGCTGAGGCTGGTTAAGCTCAGTCTTGTTTTTTTGTCCTGCATTGTAAAGCTCAGTTTGGTAAATAAAAGTCATGAATTATTTGCCAAAAAAATGTTAAGGGTCTGCCGTTTAACGCTCTGTGTAATACTTAAAATTTTCTTTGATTAAAATGTAAGTTTATTATAAATTTTTGGTGTGTGATCTTAGGAATTTTAATTGAAGTGCAAAACAGTGTAAAAAAAGACATTGCAATTGACGTGTAAAAAAAGATATTGTAGACAAATAAACTAAACATAATTTTTTTATTAAAACCGTCATAACAATGTCAATTCAATATGAACATGGCAACATGGAAACAAGAAAACTAAAAAAACAAAAACAAAACAAACCATGCACTGCATGGTAACAAAGGAGGGACCGACAGGGCTAGGAACTTCCAATTAGTCATGCACATCAAGTCGGTCGGTTTCTCCAGTCGTACTTTTGCGACTTGTAGCACCACTTCGACCACCCCTACACCGCCACATCTAGTGCACCTCCCTTATTATCACCCGCATTATGTAACACCTCGTGCATTCGGGCTAAGTTTTGATTCGTAAGACGGGGTATAATGAACCCAATATGAGTAGTGTAGAAACGGTGTTTGAAACCCAATCAATATATAAGAAGAGTCCTTGGGCAATGTAAAGTTGGAAGCTACCGTACGGAGCATGTTTTCAAGTGAGTTGGCACCAGGTCTCATTTAAAGTGAGTATACGAAAAACATCTATATGGAATTTGGAAAAACTTCCTTCTTGAAAGTTGTAGATCTTTAAAATACCTTTCCAACGGTATATTACAGAGGTCAAGAAGACATCTGTACAAAGAGTTATGTCCATTTTACTAAAACAGTATTCTGTTGATTTATGGCAGAATTTATAGGCCGTAAATTTTGGTCGTAAAATTGTCCAAAAAATCTAGAAAACTATTACCGATCTACGGTAGGATTTATGGGCCGTAAAATGGGCCTAAAGTAAGCGTAAAACAGGTCCGACAACAACTTTAAAACTTCATTTTACGGCTTTTTCACTTCATTCTTCACACATGTATTCCCAAGTGAATTTTAATGATTATACATGAATTCTAAGCGAAATCCTATGTTCATGACCAGGTTTCAGTTTCAGTTTCAGCTCTCATCATGTTATTTCATGTGCCATGTTTATTTCAATCAGTTGCTTTACATACAGTACATTCAATGTGTTGATGTACCCTTTTTATTACCCGGGGGCCTGCATTTCAAGATGCAGGTACGGATTTACAGGATGACGCATCTGCTCAGTAGGATCATCCACGTATCAGCTTTTGGTGAGCCCCATCTTCTTCGGGGTTTAGTAATTATTTACATTTATGTCAGTTATACAGTTAAGGTATGCTGGGGGCCTTGTCTCAGCAAGTATATTCTACAGTTCGGGTTCATGATAGAGGTTTCATAGACTAGTTAGTTATGTTATGTCAGATATTCGGAGTTGTCTAGCCATTTTGGCTCGTTATTATTATGTTTATTCAGACTATTCTGCATTATCATATTATGATATTTTCAGACTTATGATTTATGGTCCCACGCTTTACTTAAATTATGCATGTTCATCGGTTATTCTGCATCAGTTCATGCCCATATTGAGTCAGCAAGCCATGTGGTTCGCTCGGTTGTCGTACCCCATTTTAACCGGGTCAATTTAGGGTACAACATATTGGTGATTCCTATTTGTTTTATTTTAAGGAGTCGCCACCTAATTAATTTAACGGTGAATTAGGACACCTAATTTATTAACTAAGGTAAAGCTAACTAAACCTCCGTCAATAGTCTGCTTAATCAGTGTGATTCTAGGTAAGGGTTCTATATTATCCTAAAGGGAAGGGGTTAGGCATCCTTTAGAATCCGTTAACTACGGTTATCCGGTCAAACTTAGGTTAATTAATTAAAGTTAAAGATGTAAATGTAGCATTTAAATTTTAAGAAATTGGCTTACAATGTTGCTAATGTTTTAAAAGGAAAATATAAGTTGTTTAAAATAACACTTGTAAATATTACTAAGGCTTTAAATAATAAAGCTATTTAAAATAAACTTAAGAATGTTGCTAAAGCTTTAAGTGAAAATATAATAATGCTATTTAAAAAATAATCTTATAAATATTGCTATGGCTTTAAAAAGTGATATTTTAAAAAATAAGATTTGCAAAATATAATAATTTGCATATAAGTAGAAGAGAGTGCGGGTTGCAGCGTTTTAATATTTGAAACAACTCAAGTGACAAGGTATTAATTGATTTTGCAGTTTAGGAATATAGACAAGATGAGAATTTTCTTTCTCCTTTTCATTATCTTTTATCAACTATGCTTAATTAAAAAATGCATGATTGATTCAAACTTGAAGAGTTATTTATAAAATATACTAGAGTTTATGTTTGCGTATTAGTGACATTTCTTAAAACAATATACTAAGGTAGCAAAACATGATTCCTTTTTACTCCAAATATGCTATCGAAAATCCACTGTTCTAACAAAATGAATATTATAGATACTTTGAATTAACTACCCGTCACATTAAACTAACCCACTAATTCTGCTAAGGTTTATCTAAATTAACAAAACAAGCGAAGAGTTAGTTGCATAATACAAATTAAAATGCAAAAAGATAAAATAGAGGAGCAAGTAAGTAAAATGGGCTCAGCCCATTTTCAAGACTGCTGCAATCTGGGCTGCTGGTGGGAATGGGCTCGGCCCATTTTAAACATGCTGCGAACTGTTCACGCCTATTGGGTTTGGCCCAGAATTTATTTTCAATTTTTTTTTTTTTGCTGCGGCAGAATTGATGGGAAATGACCCAGGAAGATTGTGTTGGGCTTTTAGCCCAACACCGAATGCGGAAGAAGAACGAGTCCCTCGGACTCGTATGTGAGGTTCATGCATAAAAAGATATGAGAGAAAAAGATTAGCATACGATCAATAAGGCTTAAACATGTAAAAAAAAAAAACTGAAAACAGCTCAGTAGACTATATATACTATGTATATTAAGGTATACTTATATACATACTTCGAATGAAATATGCTTGCAACAACGTACAAAATTTAAACACTATACTGACAATGGACTGTAACATGAATCTGCTAACACATGTTACATTCCCACGAAGATGCACCTAATATGGACTAAGTATATTCACTATATCCAACCATACAGCAGTCACGCAAACCAATTACAAAATGTTCTAAGGCAAAGATTATGCCCAACAGCAGTAGCGAACAGAGGTTTACAGGATGTGAATAAATTCATGAATCATATAATTTCATATAGGGGCACACAACAGCAATCAGGTATACATTAGACGTATCAGCCCTTTAAATTCTCAGATGGGCTCAAATCAATTTAAATGCAAGTAAGCATAGCACAATTGCTTTAAGACTCTCAAACATATTACTGTTTTTTCTCACGGCTAATTCATGCAAAGGCACCTTTATTCATTAGAGTTCTAAAGCTCACAAGGTAATGAACTAACGACAAAGACAAGTTGAGATATTACAGTGCATAGATTTGTCAAGATTCAGTTAGCTCATGCATATTTAGACCAACACAAGAACTCATATTTTTAAATGAAAGAGTAGCACATGATGAGCATTATTCTTAATCATTTCAAACGTGCTCTATACAGTTTTGGAACAAGCACAGGCTAGATCAAAACAAATCCCATCAACTTAGATATATGACCCTTCATGCTTAAACAAAGAACCAGAATGTCAACCAAGGAGAAACAGTGACATAAACGATGTTCTTATTCTTTTAACAGGTCATGCATACTTATTGAGGGATGATATATCAAATGCATATTTGATATGTAAACCTGTAACATATCAAAACATGTGAGGACAGTACACTTGATATATCCCTATATGCATAACATCTCAATCAAATAGAAAAGATCCCATGATTTTCAGATTTGGTTGGTCCTATTTAGACTCATTTGTTTACCCTTACTTTATTCGAACTGGAAGCTAACTGGAAACATGCAGGTTCATGCCAATACCAAAAAGGAAATTTCAGGAACAATTTGTACATTAGCAAAGAAACACTACAACACCATATTAAGCCAGTTTGGACATCTTTCATCATTTGAAGTTATTAACCACCTAAAGCATGCTAAATATAAGTTTATGTTTTAGATGGGATGAGCTGAAGTTAAACTAACAGCGGACTTCATGCAACAGATGGACATCTAAAAAGGGCAACTTAACAATAAATCAAATAGATAGGCAAAGGGGCTGAACAGATTTCCATAGAATGCAGAACCCAAACAGAACCATTTAAGATGTTATCAGCAACACGATTTGATCAATAAGAGTGACATTAATCCCATTTGGTTTAAACAAGTTTCAATAATAAGTGAAAGGCATGGGTTATATTAAACTATTACTAAGTAAATACTAAACAGAGACACCAAATGATGAAATAAACGACACGAAATAACTTAAAGGAAGAAGGATTACCTTCTTCGAGTGCAGCGAACAGGGTGCGGGGCTTCAGATCTACCCTCGAAACTACCAAATCCGAGCTTGCGAGGCTCGGATTCACAACAACAACAGAGCAGAAAAAAAATGTTTGGCGTATCTTTTGACTCGATATTTTGAACTATCACCACGAACGGCAAATTTATATTTTAGGAAATTCTATGCGGTTGAGGACTTGTATTTTTTCAGAGGGTTTTCGATGATCCAAAAAAAACCTCCCCCTAAATGGATGCAAGGACTGGTATTTATAGTTGCGAGCTAGGGTTTCTTGTGACGAAGAGAGAGAGGAGCGGGGGGGGACAAGACGAAGTGGGGGAACAGAGGGAAGTGGGGCGGCAGAGGCGTGGTGGAGACGTGGGAGAGAGAGGGATCGAAAGAGGGAGAAGAGAGAGAAGGGATAGGGGGTGGCGGCTGAAAGAAAAATGAAAGAGATGAAACCCTAGAGGTTTCATCTTCTTTTGTTAAAAGGAAATGGGCTGGCCGGGTCGAATTTTTGGACTGGGTTATTTTAAATGTTGGGCTAATTGTTTTAAAATGCTGAGCTGGTGGTTTGAAGATATGGGCTGGTTTGAAAATTGGGTTGGGGTGAATTAAAATGGGTAGTGGCCTATGAAAATTGTTTTTGGGTTAATCCGAAAATATTGGGGGTGAATTGGGCTCGTATTTGAACTAATAATAATAATAATAATAATAATAATAATAATAATAATAATAATAGCAATAATAATAATGATAATAATAATAATAATAATAATAATAATAATAATAATAATATTAATAATAATAATAATAATAATAATAATAATAATAATAATAATAATAATAATAATAATAATAATAATAATAATAGCTAGTAACTGTAATAGAATAATGAAACGCCGGTATTGATAAGAGGCTAATAATTATAGTAAAAAAATATAAATATATTTTTTAATTTGCCAAAAATATAGAAGCGTAAATAGGTATTTCGGAGGAGAGGCGGGACAAAATTGGGTGTCAACAACTTGTCCCTCTTTGTCCGGTAATGATGAAAGAATTTTCGGGCAAAGACGTTGACTCAGTAGCCTATTTTGTCCCGGCTAAAGGAAATTTGAGAGGATTATGGCCGAACTCCGGTCTCTGAGTTGCCTACATATCTCGGGCTGCACGAGAATCAGGCCGAGTGTAGTTCTGGGATAACTACGACACCTTACGACTAACGAATCCCGATTGGCGCGAATCTTTGCAAAATTGTCCCAGTGTCGAATTATGATGACATTGGGTATTATGATAGAACTTGGGAATTCTGGAAATTGAATTGCTGGAATGCAAGAGGAATATTTGGGGTTGGAGACGAGTGTTCGAGGTAGATCCTTGACCCTCGTCGAGAAGTCTGATTATCCTTCCCAACAAATTGCCCCAGTTCGCTGCCGAAGAAATAGTTCCACGAGTTGATGTGTGACGCCAACTTTAATATTGTCAAAAGCCACAAGCTAAAAACAATTGTTAGCAATAAAGAAATATATGTGTAAATAAGACAGGGTTGGAGAAGTTTACACTTGTAACCCCTGTTTGAAAGTTGAATCCGCAACATACTTTGGAGATTAAATTTATGGCTTCCACTTGAAGAAGAATTAAGTCGACATTGATATTCACTTTAACGAAATCTAAATCCACATCCACGTTTATTTTAAGGAAATCTAAAATATAAATTCACATCCACTTCCACTGTACAAAAAATATAAATCCACATCCACTTCCGCGGTGTGAAAATATAAATCCACATCCACTTCCACGGTACAAAAATACAAATCCACGTCCATTTCCGCTGTACAAAAATATAAATCCACATCCACTTCCACTGTACAAAATATAAATCCACATCCACTTCCACTGTACAAAATATAAATCCACATCCACTTCCACTGTACAAAATGTAAATCCACATCCACTTCCACGGTGTAAAAATATAAATCCACATCCACTTCCACAGTACAAAAAATATAAATCCACGTCCACTTCCACTGTACAAAATATAAATCCACGTCCACTTTCGTGGTACAGAATATAAATCCACGTCCACTTTCGTGGTACAAAAATATAAATCCACGTCCACTTTCGTGGTACAAAAATATAAATCCACGTCCACTTTCGTGGTACAAAAATATAAATCCACGTCCACTTTCGTGGTACAAAAATATAAATCCACTTCCACTGTACAAAAATATAAATCCACATCCACTTCCACGGTACAAAATGTAAATCCACGTCCACTTTCGTGGTACAAAATATAAATCCACGTCCACTTTCGTGGTACAAAAATATAAATTCACGTCCACTTCCACTGTACAAAAATATAAATCCACATCCACTTCCACGGTAAAAATGTAAATCCACGTCCACTTTCGTGGTACAAAATATAAATCCACGTCCACTTTCGTGGTACAAAAATATAAATCCACGTCCACTTTCGTGGTACAAAATGTAAATCCACGTCCACTTTCGTGGTACAAAAATATAAATCCACGTCCACTTTCGTGGTACCAAAAATATAAATCCACATCCACTTCCACTGTACAAAAATATAAATCCACATCCACTTCCACTGTACAAAAATATAAATCCACGTCCACTTCCACGGTACAAAATGTAAATCCGCGTCCACTTTCGTAAACTTTAAGTGCAAAGAGATAAATCTACCTCCACGTCCACAAGATCTATAATGTAAAAAATAAATCCACGTCCACGGAATTTACTGTGCTGGAATTTAAATCCATGTTTATGCCCAAAATCCACAATGCAAAACATAAATCCACGTCCACTTCCACGAATTTTATAATGTAGAAAAATAAATCCACTTTCACGTCCGCATTCCATGGTACAAATATAAATCCACATCCACTTCTCACAATTTGTAATGTAGAAATGTATATCCACGTTTATATCCACATTCACAAAACCATTCGTGAAGAGATATAATTCCATATCCTAATTCACGTCCCGTTGTGACGTAAGTTAAATCTACAATTGTCCCCACGATTTAACATATGATGCAAGATTTCGATCCTGTCATCTCATTAAATACTACATTCGATAACAGGTGGCCATGTCCGTATCCACTTTGAAGAAGGTTAACTCCACGATTATGTGTCCTTGATCCATCGCGAAATGCCACGAGCTAAAACAACTGTTGGTGGTAAGAATATGTAAATAGCTGGGTTTGAAAGAATTACGCTTACAGCCCTTGGTTGAGAAGATAAATTCATGTCCACTGTTGCAATAATTCATGAGGAGTGGAACAACGTCCACCGCTTAGCGCAAGCTAAATTTATATCCACATTGAAGAATGTTTGCCTTTCGAAGAAAGCTAATTCTTTGTTCACGTCCATAATTAAAATTTGAAGAAGAGTCAAATATGCGCCACATCCATGTTAACTGAACCCTGTCTCATCAAAGATAAATTATGAGTTTAAAGAAAATTGGTTGACTTGTGCTTGTTGGGGAACTTGGTCCTTAAATTGATTCTTGTCCCGGTCGTGTCCACGTTCTTCGAGGCCCCACCAGATATTTTGCTTTGCCAAGGAGTTTCAGTAATAAGTAATAAAGAAAGTCCTTTGAAATTAAGAGTAATGAGATTTGGTTGACTTCGAAAGGGGATACTTAGTGGCTCTAATAGATAAAATGATTGTGAATACTCGAATTCAAACTTATCCACATTTTTAGAAGGATATGGACGGAATTTATTTAAAATCGCTGAACATTTAAGACCACTCTTGTGCTACTTCTAAAAAAATTGCCCAGTTTCTAGTTCTGGAGGCGCACAGTTCTAAACAATTGAAAAGTGAGAAAGTTGTAATGAAATTTTTTGAAAGCGACTGGACCGATTTCAAAAATTTGTCCCAGTTTCAAGACATTAGGACACATGAATTTAAACGATGGGAAGACCAAAAATTTATACAAAAACCTTATGTATCTTATAGGGACTAAAACGGTTGGACAAACCAAAGATTTTAAAATTTTAAAATAGAAGGCCCGAACCCGCCTTGGGTTGCCTACGTATCCCAAAGGAATCAGGCCAGACGTAGTTCGTGATTACTTGTTGGGGAGGAAAATGATTCATTGAAAGGGACTACAAAATTGTGTGTTGGGACCCTGATGAATAGATCGGGTTGTGTGCTAGAGCTTTAAAATGGAATACCCGCATTGGAAGGTGGGCGCCTGACTAAAATTAAAATGCCCGCATTATGAGGTGGGACTGAAATTTAAAAATACCCGCATTATGAGGTGGGTGCCTGAACTGAAATTTAAAATACCCGCATTATGAGGTGGGTGCCTGGACTCAAATTTATAATACCCGCATTATGAGGTGGGTTCCTGGACTGAAATTTAAAATACCCGCATTATGAGGTGGGTGCCTGAACTGAAATTTAAAATACCCGCATTATGAGGTGGGTGCCTGGACTGAAATTTAAAATACCCGCATTATGAGGTGGGTTCCTGGACTGAAATTTAAAATACCCGCATTATGAGGTGGGTGCCTGGTTCGGAATGAGCTGGTCGAGAAGCGGTAAAATAGCTTGCTTGGTTAAGTTCATCCAAGTTTGGGAATGGAGGTGGCATGGGCAAAGTTCGACGAACCCCATGAGATGGAGTCATATGTGGCGGAGTTTGAGAAAATGACCGATTTTGAAGTACCATACGACTCAGTTCAGCAACTCGTTGCTCCAGACGAGCAATGATCTCAAATGTGTTTCTGGTTCAATAGAGGAGATGGCTCAGATGAAGTGTTGTATTGATCAAACTTTTCTCTATTTTAGAACGAGTCTTTTTGGTTAACCAGGTGATTAGTAGTGAGTCAGAGTCTAATTTATTGGCTTTAGACTGTGTGAAATATGAATGCTCCGCTAGTTTCCCTTTAGCACAAGTCAACCTTTTGTTTTGAAAAATGAGTTTTAAAAGAAAAAAAGATAAAACAAGAAAAGAAAAAAGAAAAAAGAAAACGAGTCAGTATGGTGTAAGGACATGTTATTGCACATAAACACATTATTTCACATAATACATCGCGTTCTATAATGCAAGGGACCTCTTTATGCCAGAGGTAGGCCTAACGAACATTTGAAGGACAAACATGTCTTTTATGTATCATTCCATAACTCTTCCTAAAACTAAGAATAATAAAAATTTATTACATGCCAGTTTAATAATACAATTCAAAATTAATCTAAGATATCTAACACTTCATCTCCACTAATTGCTTTTAGTTATCTTCAACCCTCCGGCATTAATTGGATGCTCCACGACAACCTGCAACAAAATGTCAGTTTTTTCTGACATATTTATCTATAGAGTCCTAGGTCTACATATTTCACATATTTGTCCTTCAAATAATGCACATAGATAGTGAATAGTGTCACTTAGAGTCATAGACTCATTTGGACATTTGGTAAGGTTGACTAATGAACTTAATACACCAAGGGTATTAAGCCTCCTAGGTTTAAAATGATGCATGTCCATACAAGGTTTTGGTTTTCGCTCTACCTAGGTAGACTAAGAGTGGGTTTACTAGACGCAAGGTTCCCGAGCGGACTACTCGAGTGAGAAGGCTACGCGGTCACCGTTATTCGGACACCCCGCGCATACGCCAACTCTCCTAAAATTTTGAATTTTTGAAGAAATTTACGAGTGCGCAAAACACACCTCGCGTGTACGTGTGATAGTGTGAGTTTTCCAGAAATGGAGAAAATATGAACGGAATGTCAGTTTAAGGAAAGCAGTAACATAGAAAACTTGTCATAATAAAACAGCCATTTAAAAGCACATAAGAAAACAATAAAGCAAAATAAAGGCAAAATACCCAGAACATCCAATTAATTAATTATTAACCTAAGTTGTTATGGTTAAGAACCTAAAGTCCTCGGCGGAGTCGCCAAGCTGTCGTATCCCATTTTAACCGGGTCAATTTAGGGTACAACATATTGGTGATTCCTATTCGTTTTATTTTAAGGAGTCGCCACCTAATTAATTTAACGGTGAATTAGGACACCTAATTTATTAACTAAGGTAAAGCTAACTAAACCTCCACCAATAGTCTGCTTAATCAGTGTGATTCTAGGTAAGGGTTCTATATTATCCTAAAGGGAAGGGGTTAGGCATCCTTTAGAATCCGTTAACTACGGTTATCCGGCCAAACTTAGGTTAATTAATTAAAGTTAAAGATGTAAATGTAGCATTTAAATTTTAAGAAATTGGCTTACAATGTAGCTAATGTTTTAAAAGGAAAATATAAGCTGTTTAAAATAACACTTGTAAATATTACTAAGGCTTTAAATAATAAAGCTATTTAAAATAAACTTAAGAATGTTGCTAAAGCTTTAAGTGAAAATATAATAATGCTATTTAAAAAATAATCTTATAAATATTGCTATGGCTTTAAAAAGTGCTATTTTAAAAAATAAGATTTGCAAAATATAATAATTTGCATATAAGTAGAAGAGAGTGCGGGTTGCAGCGTTTTAATACTTGAAACAACTCAAGTGGCAAGGTATTAATTGATTTTGCAGTTTAGGAATATAGACAAGATGCGAATTTTCTTTCTCCTTTTCATTATCTTTTATCAACTATGCTTAATTAAAAAATGCATGATTGATTCAAACTTGAAGAGTTATTTATAAAATATACTAGAGTTTATGTTTGCGTATTAGTGACATTTCTTAAAACAATATACTAAGGTAGCAAAACATGATTCCTTTTTACTCCAAATATGCTATCGAAAATCCACTGTTCTAACAAAATGAATATTATAGATACTTTGAATTAACTACCCGTCACATTAAACTAACCCACTAATTCTGCTAAGGTTTATCTAAATTAACAAAACAAGCGAAGAGTTAGTTGCATAATACAAATTAAAATGCAAAAAGATAAAATAGAGGAGCAAGTAAGTTAAATGGGCTCAGCCCATTTTCAAGACTGCTGCAATCTGGGCTGCTGGTGGGAATGGGCTCGGCCCATTTTAAACATGCTGCGAACTGTTCACGCCTATTGGGTTTGGCCCAGAATTTATTTTATATTTTTTTTTTTTTTGCTGCGGCAGAATTGATGGGAAATGACCCAGGAAGATTGCGTTGGGCTTTTAGCCCAACACCGAATGCGGAAGAAGAACGAGTCTCTCGGACTCGTATGTGAGGTTCATGCATAAAAAGATATGAGAGAAAAAGATTAGCATACGATCAATAAGGCTTAAACATGTAAAAAAAAAAAAACTGAAAACAGCTCAGTAGACTATATATACTATGTATATTAAGGTATACTTATATACATACTTCGAATGAAATATGCTTGCAACAACGTACAAAATTTAAACACTATACTGACAATGGATTGTAACATGAATCTGCTAACACATGTTACATTCCCACGAAGATGCACCTAATATGGACTAAGTATATTCGCTATATCCAACCATACAGCAGTCACGCAAACCAATTACAAAATGTTCTAAGGCAAAGATTATGTCCAACAGCAGTAGCGAACAGAGGTTTACAGGATGTGAATAAATTCATGAATCATATAATTTCATATAGGGGCACACAACAGCAATCAGGTATACATTAGACGTATCAGCCCTTTAAATTCTCAGATGGGCTCAAATCAATTTAAATGCAAGTAAGCATAGCACAATTGCTTTAAGACTCTCAAACATATTACTGTTTTTTCTCACGGCTAATTCATGCAAAGGCACCTTTATTCATTAGAGTTCTAAAGCTCACAAGGTAATGAACTAACGACAAAGACAAGTTGAGATATTACAGTGCATAGATTTGTCAAGATTCAGTTAGCTCATGCACATTTAGACCAACACAAGAACTCATATTTTTAAATGAAAGAGTAGCACATGATGAGCATTATTCTTAATCATTTCAAACGTGCTCTATACAGTTTTGGAACAAGCACAGGCTAGATCAAAACAAATCCCATCAACTTAGATATATGACCCTTCATGCTTAAACAAAGAACCAGAATGTCAACCAAGGAGAAACAGTGACATAAACGATGTTCTTATTCTTTTAACAGGTCATGCATACTTAATGAGGGATGATATATCAAATGCATATTTGATATGTAAACCTGTAACATATCAAAACATGTGAGGACAGTACACTTGATATATCCCTATATGCATAACATCTCAATCAAATAGAAAAGATCCCATGATTTTCAGATTTGGTTGGTCCTATTTAGACTCATTTTTTTACCCTTACTTTATTCGAACTGGAAGCTAACTGGAAACATGCAGGTTCATGCCAATACCAAAAAGGAAATTTCAGGAACAATTTGTACATTAGCAAAGAAACACTACAACACCATATTAAGCCAGTTTGGACATCTTTCATCATTTGAAGTTATTAACCACCTAAAGCATGCTAAATATAAGTTTATGTTTTAGATGGGATGAGCTGAAGTTAAACTAACAGCGGACTTCATGCAACAGATGGACATCTAAAAAGGGCAACTTAACAATAAATCAAATAGATAGGCAAAGGGGCTGAACAGATTTCCATAGAATGCAGAACCCAAACAGAACCATTTAAGATGTTATCAGCAACACGATTTGATCAATAAGAGTGACATTAATCCCATTTGGTTTAAACAAGTTTCAATAATAAGTGAAAGGCATGGGTTATATTAAACTATTACTAAGTAAATACTGAACAGAGACACCAAATGATGAAATAAACGACACGAAATAACTTAAAGGAAGAAGGATTACCTTTGTTGACACCTAATTTTGGCTCGACGTGCTTAAAATTAACGTTTGGGGGGCCTGATTCGTTAAAGAGCACGAAATACATTTTTTACATTTTTTCTACAATCTATTGATAATTATTCTTATTTTAGGAATTTTCTCAATTTATTGTCATTTTTTCAAGAATCATTATTTTGCACATGTACAGCGTAATACTATCATTTTTTGTGCAATTAATAATTGTTTCTTAATTTTATAGCGATACCTTTTCACATCTTACACATTAATATTTATATTTTATATTTACATTATTATTTATACATGTATTAATTAATTATATTTTAGTACAGCCCGACAGTGCAGAGAAAATCAGAGTAATTAATTTTTTTAAACGCAGAACAAAAATTCGATCAAGTTAAGGTCTCGTCACCTTTTTAAAAGTTGACATTTGAGGTGATGGGTTGTGTTCTTCATCCATTGATTCATATATTTTTATACATTGGTTAAAAGGGTGAAATCCCCATTGGATAATAACTCAAGGATTAAAATGTGCATTGAGGGAACAAGGGGGTGCGCCTTTATATTTTGGACAATAGAAGGGGTTAGTTTGTATTATAAAGGAATGGAAGGGGTTAATTTTTTTTATGGACTCATTTTTGAAACACATATTTACACACACGCACCACAGAAACATTTCAGATTTTTTTTTTTTTCTTAAAACCTAAAACACTCTCTCTTCTTCAAACAAAACCCTAAACATTTTCTCCCCCCTCTCATCTTTTTTTTTTCACGCCCAGCCGCCGCCTCCAAGATGGAGCTCCGAGCTCCGGCGCTGCACCCAACTACACCACTATTCCTCTCCCAAACGCCGCCCTTTGCCCCCATTTTTTTCCTTCGTTGTCCTCTCCCCACTGCTCCAGGGAGGAGCAGCTGCGAACTACCACCGCACCACCTCCGTGAAACACCCACCAGAAACCGCCGTATTCCACAATCGTACCCCACCCCTATTTTCTAGAAAACACCAATATAACCACTAAACACCATTAAAGTTCTGCGTGTTACAGTTTAAAACAAAAGATGTCAATTCAGTGACGAGTTTTTGTCGAGTTTTTGGTTTACGTCAAGGTCTCCGATTGGCAGCTCCGTCAGTCGGGTTTGTTTCCGATCTTGAGTCAATTTTTGGGTCCAGCTTTTGGCTATGGATTGATTGTTGAAGTTCATTTTTTCGATTGGAAAATGCCAAAATACTGAAGAGATCTACTACTGTAGAAGTTCATTCTTATCCCTTCTTTGTTTATTAAAATTCCTTTTAACTTGCTATGTGATTTTTGAGGTAATATGATCTGGTTGGTTAATGTCGTGATTTAGCCAAATGTTTGATGTTGTTGATTGATTGTTAATTATCATTTGTTAACTTGGAAGTATTTTGGATTCACTCTTTGATATGGATATGAATACCAGAATAAGACATCAATTGAACTGTAGGCAAACAATCGGGTTGGTAGGCAAACTTAGGCCGTTTAATTGCTAGTTTGTTTTTACTCATTTTCAATCTCATGTAATCATTTCCGCGTGGGATGTCGAGAACAAAAATGTAAAATGTTGGCCGATGAAGAAATTTCCGTCGATTTCCAAGGCCTTCCATGTACAAAGACGGATTTTTATTTAGTTTATTCATTATTTTTTTAATTCATCCGATAATTATTTATTCTCTTACTAACATTTTTTTATTAAGTCTCACGCAGGTATCCGAAGTTATTTTTTGAAGATGACACTCAAAAGAAGTTCAAATAGCTTCTTAGATTCTTTGTTTATATTTATTTTACATTCTTAAATTATGCAAGCATAAAATATAGTGCAACTTTATTTTTTAGGGTGTAGGTTGGTGGTATTTATTTATGATCTACTTAGCCGATTTAAATTTTATGTGTTTTAGACATATTAATATTAGACAGTTATTATTTTTGTAATTAATATTCTTATAGTTATCATGTTTTGCTAGAGTTTTAATTCAATAGCTTAGCACACTTAAGTGAATAAATAGGGTGATTTGCCTCAATATTTAGGCTTTAGAATATACTCTCATAATTAATTAATTAGGCGTACATACTTAGCTAGTTAAATTAGTTAACTCACTTCGAGGGCAAAATAATTTCATGCCCATTTTTTATACCTTTGTCACATACCCAAGCTTCTAAGTTGCACATAACTTCTTTTTTTTTTAAATAATTATTATATCACATATGTATAAAATACGTATTGCATGATTATTTATGTGAATAGTCATATTAGTTATTCTTTAGTCTAAATTTTATTAATTTTTGTAAATAATAATCAAGTCTTTTTACACATCCCTCGTATAGTTAAATTGGTCCAGCCGGAAACCATATTTGTGGATTCTGAAGGATGCCTAACACCTTCCCTTCGGAATAATTTGAACCCTTACCTAGAATCTCACTTATTTTCGTAGACCATGTTAAGCTGCATATATTAATAATTTATAGGTATCCTAGTATACCTTAAATGCTAGGTGGCGACTCTGTACATAATTAATCATTTCAGAGCTCCATAAGTTGTGCTTTGTTTAGCCTTTGGTAAAAATAGGGTGCAACAACATGGCGACTCCGCTGGGGACACTTAGGTTCTAACCATATGGACTCAATTTGTTATTCGAGGTATGTTATCTTTATTTGAGTCTTTGTTTATTATTTTACTTGCCTGTATTTATTCGTCATGTATATCCTTTCCCTTGTTTCCTTATTTGTTTACGTACATATCTGTTTTTAATTTCATACACTGTATTATTGCCTTTATTTTACTAACAAATTTTATTTACCATATCCATTTTTTACTTTATTATAATTTTGTATCTTGCTTTTACTGTTTTTTTTAATTTCTATCTTTTTGTGGTTTTATATTAATATTCATATGTGTTATCGGTTTATATAAAATGGCATTCCGTTCATATTTCCTCCACTCCTGGAAAATTCACACAAATTCACACACTTAAAACGGTTTCGCGGTTCGCGGCCGTGCACTACTAAATTACCCTTTTAGTTGGATCGATCTTGTGGATTTAGTCGATCGGCGGTGCAGTCGACGGCCACAGACTTTCCACTCCTAAGTTGTCCGCTTGGGGGAGCCTTGTGTCATAGGAAACCAACTCTTAGAATTCCTAGGTTACTGTACATTCCATTTTGCAATTGTTTTTAGCTAGGTTGAATTTTATCCTTTATTTCGAACATTCTTTTTATTTTTTCACATATTCTTTATTTGTTACATGTTTTTGTTTTTAAATAAATATTGTTGTTATTTGTTTTGTACTACCTCAGCACTTTATCTAACTATTTTAGTTGACTTGTGTTGAACCCTGCATTTTGTAAAATATTTTTCTTCAATCATGCATTTTATACCCTATCTGCAAGAACTACGCACACCTGATTCTCTTCTTTGATGAGATACGTAGGCAGCCCTTTTGGGTTCGGTATTATTATTCAAAAAATCACAAACAAAAAAAAAATCACAAAATATTTTATTTCTTTCTACCTCTCTGCAAGAACTACGCACACCTGATTCTCTTCTTTGATGAGATACGTAGGCAGCCCTTTTGGGTTCGGTATTATTATTCAAAAAATCAAAAAAAAAAAACTTTATTTTGAAAAAAAAAACACAATATTTTATTTCTTTCTACCTCTCTGCAAGAACTACGCACACCTGATTCTCTTCTTTGATGAGATACGTAGGCAGCCCTTTTGGGTTCGGTATTCATTATTCAAAAATCACAAAAAAAAAAAAAATCCTTTATTTTGAAAAATCACAAAAATATTTTATTTCTTCTATCGTATTTGAACGAACTACGCGCACCTGATTCTCATCTAAGATGAGATACGTAGGCAATCCTTCTCGGGTTCGGTACTCCTTATTCAAAAATTTAAAAAAAATACAAAAATATTTTTTAGTTTCGTATCTTTGATTTGGTTGGTACCAACATAGTTAGGGTTGTGCATATGAAAGAAACAAGTGATAATCAATATAATGGAGAGGACTGACTTCGTGGTAAAACTATAGATTCTTTTGGTACCTCTCATTCACACTTTAAGGGACAATTGAAAAATTCTCTTGCATGCTTGTAAGACAAGAACAAAACCAACCTCATTGTTTCATGTGCATTGTGTGGTGAGCTTTATATAACGTTCAATTGCATTGCATTGTGATCTAGAACTTGGCCTGAATGTCTGTTGAGGCGAAATTATGAGTAACATTCAGCATAGAAAAGGATCGTAGGCCTTCTTTGACCCGTTTGAGCCTTTCTAGCCTACCAAATGACGTTATCCTTAGCATTCCCCCTTTGATCCTAAAGCCTTTTCTTTGACAACCACATCATAAGCCTATACCGTTTCTGAGTGCTTACATGCACTATCTCTCTCTTGGCCCAACCTCCCTGAGCGCACTAAAAACATGCAACCGCGGATAGAGATCTGAGCTGAAGCTTCAAAAAAACAAAAAAAAAAAAGGGATTCGACCGTCCCAGAAAAACAAAGGCTAAGAACGACCTCCAAAGCAAGAAAGAGCCCACACAAAAAAAAAAAAAAAACATAGTCATTCAGAATCTCGGACATACAACCCGTTTTTTTTTTTTTTTTTCACACTCAGGCATACAACCTGGAATTACTATCAAGACCTCGGGCATGCAACCCAGGTCAATTCCCTTAATCCCCACAGAGTTTTGGGCATGCAACCCTAAACTCAAAAAAAAAAAAAAAAAAAAAAACGAAAAAAGGGCTTTAACTTGCAAAAGAGGTCGCACAAGTACAAAAGAAAGGGACAATAAAACAAAGTGTCAGAGCACACAAATACTGAGCACAGACATAGTGCAACGCTTAGGGAAGGATTAGTCACTCCTTACCCAAATAATATCCTACCCTTTTCCCAAGCGTACATTACAACACCATAACAAGCCCTACGTGATTCTATGCTAAGGTTTCTCTCATTAGTGGATACTTACATGACGGCCAAGCTTATGGTATTACAATGCAAGCATTGAACATCTTTCTGAGTATGAGTGTACTTCTCTAGACATCCCAAAGTTAAAAAAAAGAATATATATTGAATATGTGTGAAAAAGGGACTTTCTTTCTGGTGAGGGCACTTGAAACATGAGGATAGGTATAGTTCATAATCCTTGTTTGAAGCAAAATGAACCAATCTTGTCGATCTTTAGGTATGTCTGAGGTACCACTTGAAGCTATAGGAATTACCAATAAGTCGATCTTGGTTTGTTGGACGATAAATAATGGTGAATTCTTATGCACAATACTAATTGTTGGTACCAACTAAAGTCGGGGCATGTTATATCAATCATTGTTATCATTAAAAAAAAAAAAAAAACAATTTTGCTGGATTTTGCTTTCGTGATTTTGTTATTTTTTTTTCTTTCTTAATTTTGTTTTTTATCGTTGCACAGTAAATATAGTTCAATGTTGTTGTGTTGTTACTAACTCTACGAGGTATCGACATCTGGTCTTACCATGAAAGATCCTCGTATTTCTCCGCTGAAGCATGAAATTGGGAGAACATTTTTGAGTAGCTTAAAAAAAAAAAAAATTAAAAAAAAAAAAGCAAGTGCACGTCACTTTCTGCTGGAAGTATGCGAATTTTTGTTTGTTTAAACTGGGACAGAATTTTTGAGGGGGCCCTCAAAAATTCCACCAATAGCACATTTTGAGAGAAAAGGCACGGGCTCATCCGGCCCCACAGTAGGACACTGCATTGGCTCGTCCAGCCCCACAACAGGACATCGAGGGCGTCATAGTCTAAAGGCATCATTCTCATCGCCTAAAGGCACCATTTCATGGCCCAAGGACCTTACCTTCTGCACTTCATTCGCGCCGAAGCAAAGGCGTTACCCTCCACACCAGCATTGCTTTATCACTTTCAAATGCCTCTGCGTATGCTCGCAGCCGCATTGCATTGCACCTGCATTGCTCACCGCCTTTTATTACTGCCTGGGCCATGCACCGCCCTTTGTAATTTCTGCATAAGGCTGAGCACCGCCTTTCATGTTGTATGGGCTGCGCACCGCCCATTTAAATTTCTGCATAAGGTTGTTCACCGCCTTTCATATGTTACATGGGTCATGCACCGCCCTTTGTAATTTCTGCATAAGGCTGAGCATCGCCTTTCATATGATGCATGGGCTGCGCACCGCCCTTTGCATCGCTTTCATATATTACATGGGCCATGCACCGCCCTTTGTAATTTCTGCATAAGGCTGAGCACCGCCTTTCATTGATGCATGGGCTGCGCACCGCCCTTTGCATCGCTTTCATATATTACATGGGCCATGCACCGCCCTTTGTAATTTCTGCATAAGGCTGAGCACTGCCTTTCATTGATGCATGGGCTGTGCACCGCCCTTTGCGTCGCTTTCATATATTACATGGGCCATGCACCGCCCTTTGTAATTTCTGCATAAGGCTGAGCACTGCCTTTCATTGATGCATGGGCTGCGCACCGCCTTTTGCGTCGCTTTCATATATTACATGGGCCATGCACCGCCCTTTGTAATTTCTGCATAAGGCTGAGCACTGCCTTTCATTGATGCATGGGCTGCGCACCGCCCTTTGGCGTCGCTTTCATATGTTACATGGGCCATGCACCGCCCTTTGTAATTTCTGCATAAGGCTGAGCACCGCCTTTCATATGATGCATGGGCTGCGCACTGCCCTTCGCATCGCTTTCATATGTTACATGGGCCATGCACCGCCCTTTGTAATTTCTGCATAAGGCTGAGCACCGCCTTTCATATGATGCACGGGCTGCGCACCGCCCTTCGCATCGCTCTCATATGTTACATGGGCCATGCACCGCCCTTTGTAATTTCTGCATAAGGCTGAGCACCGCCTTTCATATGATGCATGGGCTGCGCACTGCCCTTCGCATCGCTTTCATATGTTACATGGGCCATGTACCGCCCTTTGTAATTTCTGCATAAGGCTGAGCACCGCCTTTCATATGATGCACGGGCTGCGCACCGCCCTTCGCATCGCTTTCATATGTTACATGGGCCATGCACCGCCCTTTGTAATTTGCACCGCCTTTCATATGATGCATGGGTTGCGCACCGCCCTTTGCATCCCTTTCATATGTTACATGGGCCATGCACCGCCCTTTGTAATTTGCACCGCCTTTCATATGATGTAAGGGCTGCGCACCGCCCTTCGCATCGCTTTCATATGTTACATGGGCCATGCACCGCCCTTTGTAATTTCTGCATAAGGCTGAGCACCGCCTTTCATATGATGCATGGGCTGCGCACCGCCCTTTGCATCCCTTTCATATGTTACATGGGCCATGCACCGCCCTTTGTAATTTGCACCGCCTTTCATATATTACATGGGTCATGCACCGCCCTTTGTAATTTCTGCATAAGGCTGAGCACCGCCTTTCATGTTGCATGGGCTATGCACCGCCCTTTTAAGTTTCTGCATAAGGCTGAGCACTGCCTTTTATATATTACATGGGCCATGCACCGCCCTTTGTAATCCCTGTATAAAGCTGAGACCGCCTTTCATATGCTGTCTGGGCTGCGCACCGCCCTTTCAATTTTCTGCATAAGGCTGAGCACCGCCTTTCATATGTTGCATGGGCTGTGCACCGCCCTTTTGTAATTTTTGCATGGGCTGCGCATCGCCTTTTTTTTTTAATTTCTGCATAAGGCTGAGCACCGCCTTTCATATGTTGCACGGGTCGCGCACCGCCCTTTGAAAATTTCCGCATAAGACATCGCACCGCATCTGCCTTGTTTTATTATTGTTTTCTTAATGCCCCTGCGTATGCTCGCAGCCGCATTGCACCGCACCTGCATTTCTTTATTGTTTTCAAATCCCCCTGCATATGCTCGCAGCCGCATTGTACTGCACCTGCATTGTTTTATTGTTTTCAAATGCCCCTGCGTATGCTCGCAGACGCATTGCACCGTACCTGCATTTGTTTGTTTTAAATGCCCTGCGTATGCTCGCAGACGCACTGCACATACATTGCATCATTGCTTTGCGAATGCTCGCAAACACTGCACATGCATTGCATTATCACTTTCAGATACCCTTCAAACGCATTGCATCATACCGGCTTAAAAAAAAAAAAAAGGGTGTTACATAACACGACCGTTCTTCATCCTACACTTGCTAGGACCATTCTGACAATACTGGGGCAAAATTTTGATTAGACGATCAAAATTTGCCACAACATCCATTAGTTATCACCTTTCGAACTACATTGACCTGATTCTCGTGATTGACGAGATATGTAGGAAGCTCTATGCAGAGTTTGGTCACATCGGAACGAGAATCATTCTTTCCCCAGCAAGTATGCAATCTTGCACCCTCCCAGTACCTCGTAGCTCGATACTGGGGCAATTTCGGAAGCGACGACGTGGGTATGCGAACATTTTTTCGGCCCTGAACAATCCTTCCCATTTATCATTTTTCTTTTATTGCAACCCCGCGCCGACGGACTAAGAGTATTGTCAAAGCTCTACCAACGTTTGACCTCTTTCTCCGTACATATCCTTTTAGCAATTCTTTGTCGAGCCAAAATAAGCTACATGTCAACGTCTTCGTCCGAAAACTCTTTCATCGTCTCCGGTCGAAGAGGGACAAGTTGTTGACACCTAATTTTGGCTCGACGTGCTTAAAATTAACGTTTGGGGGGCCTGATTCGTTAAAGAGCACGAAATACATTTTTTACATTTTTTCTACAATCTATTGATAATTATTCTTATTTTAGGAATTTTCTCAATTTATTGTCATTTTTTCAAGAATCATTATTTTGCACATGTACAGCGTAATACTATCATTTTTTGTGCAATTAATAATTGTTTCTTAATTTTATAGCGATACCTTTTCACATCTTACACATTAATATTTATATTTTATACTTACATTATTATTTATACATGTATTAATTAATTATATTTTAGTACAGCCCGACAGTGCAGAGAAAATCAGAGTAATTAATTTTTTTAAACGCAGAACAAAAATTCGATCAAGTTAAGGTCTCGTCACCTTTTTAAAAGTTGACATTTGAGGTGATGGGTTGTGTTCTTCATCCATTGATTCATATATTTTTATACATTGGTTAAAAGGGTGAAATCCCCATTGGATAATAACTCAAGGATTAAAATGTGCATTGAGGGAACAAGGGGGTGCGCCTTTATATTTTGGACAATAGAAGGGGTTAGTTTGTATTATAAAGGAATGGAAGGGGTTAATTTTTTTTATGGACTCATTTTTGAAACACATATTTACACACACGCACCACAGAAACATTTCAGATTTTTTTTTTTTTTCTTAAAACCTAAAACACTCTCTCTTCTTCAAACAAAACCCTAAACATTTTCTCCCCCCTCTCATCTTTTTTTTTTCACGCCCAGCCGCCGCCTCCAAGATGGAGCTCCGAGCTCCGGCGCTGCACCCAACTACACCACTATTCCTCTCCCAAACGCCGCCCTTTGCCCCCATTTTTTTCCTTCGTTGTCCTCTCCCCACTGCTCCAGGGAGGAGCAGCTGCGAACTACCACCGCACCACCTCCGTGAAACACCCACCAGAAACCGCCGTATTCCACAATCGTACCCCACCCCTATTTTCTAGAAAACACCAATATAACCACTAAACACCATTAAAGTTCTGCGTGTTACAGTTTAAAACAAAAGATGTCAATTCAGTGACGAGTTTTTGTCGAGTTTTTGGTTTACGTCAAGGTCTCCGATTGGCAGCTCCGTCAGTCGGGTTTGTTTCCGATCTTGAGTCAATTTTTGGGTCCAGCTTTTGGCTATGGATTGATTGTTGAAGTTCATTTTTTCGATTGGAAAATGCCAAAATACTGAAGAGATCTACTACTGTAGAAGTTCATTCTTATCCCTTCTTTGTTTATTAAAATTCCTTTTAACTTGCTATGTGATTTTTGAGGTAATATGATCTGGTTGGTTAATGTCGTGATTTAGCCAAATGTTTGATGTTGTTGATTGATTGTTAATTATCATTTGTTAACTTGGAAGTATTTTGGATTCACTCTTTGATATGGATATGAATACCAGAATAAGACATCAATTGAACTGTAGGCAAACAATCGGGTTGGTAGGCAAACTTAGGCCGTTTAATTGCTAGTTTGTTTTTACTCATTTTCAATCTCATGTAATCATTTCCGCGTGGGATGTCGAGAACAAAAATGTAAAATGTTGGCCGATGAAGAAATTTCCGTCGATTTCCAAGGCCTTCCATGTACAAAGACGGATTTTTATTTAGTTTATTCATTATTTTTTTAATTCATCCGATAATTATTTATTCTCTTACTAACATTTTTTTATTAAGTCTCACGCAGGTATCCGAAGTTATTTTTTGAAGATGACACTCAAAAGAAGTTCAAATAGCTTCTTAGATTCTTTGTTTATATTTATTTTACATTCTTAAATTATGCAAGCATAAAATATAGTGCAACTTTATTTTTTAGGGTGTAGGTTGGTGGTATTTATTTATGATCTACTTAGCCGATTTAAATTTTATGTGTTTTAGACATATTAATATTAGACAGTTATTATTTTTGTAATTAATATTCTTATAGTTATCATGTTTTGCTAGAGTTTTAATTCAATAGCTTAGCACACTTAAGTGAATAAATAGGGTGATTTGCCTCAATATTTAGGCTTTAGAATATACTCTCATAATTAATTAATTAGGCGTACATACTTAGCTAGTTAAATTAGTTAACTCACTTCGAGGGCAAAATAATTTCATGCCCATTTTTTATACCTTTGTCACATACCCAAGCTTCTAAGTTGCACATAACTTCTTCTTTTTTTAAATAATTATTATATCACATATGTATAAAATACGTATTGCATGATTATTTATGTGAATAGTCATATTAGTTATTCTTTAGTCTAAATTTTATTAATTTTTGTAAATAATAATCAAGTCTTTTTACACATCCCTCGTATAGTTAAATTGGTCCAGCCGGAAACCATATTTGTGGATTCTGAAGGATGCCTAACACCTTCCCTTCGGAATAATTTGAACCCTTACCTAGAATCTCACTTATTTTCGTAGACCATGTTAAGCTGCATATATTAATAATTTATAGGTATCCTAGTATACCTTAAATGCTAGGTGGCGACTCTGTACATAATTAATCATTTCAGAGCTCCATAAGTTGTGTTTTGTTTAGCCTTTGGTAAAAATAGGGTGCAACAACCTTCTTCGAGTGCAGCGAACAGGGTGCGGGGCTTCAGATCTACCCTCAAAACTACCAAATCCGAGCTTGCGAGGCTCGGATTCACAACAACAACAGAGCAGAAAAAAAATGTTTGGCGTATCTTTTGACTCGATATTTTGAACTATCACCACGAACGGCAAATTTATATTTTGGGAAATTCTATGCGGTTGAGGACTTGTATTTTTTCAGAGGGTTTTCGATGATCCAAAAAAAACCTCCCCCTAAATGGATGCAAGGACTGGTATTTATAGTTGCGAGCTAGGGTTTCTTGTACACGAAGAGAGAGAGGAGCGGGGGGGACAAGACAAAGTGGGGGAACAGAGGGAAGTGGGGCGGCAGAGGCGTGGTGGAGACGTGGGAGAGAGAGGGATCGAAAGAGGGAGAAGAGAGAGAAGGGATAGGGGGTGGCGGCTGAAAGAAAAATGAAAGAGATGAAACCCTAGAGGTTTCATCTTCTTTTGTTAAAAGGAAATGGGCTGGCCGGGTCGAATTTTTGGACTGGGTTATTTTAAATGTTGGGCTAATTGTTTTAAAATGCTGAGCTGGTGGTTTGAAGATGTGGGCTGGTTTGAAAATTGGGTTGGGGTGAATTAAAATGGGTAGTGGCCTATGAAAATTGTTTTTGGGTTAATCCGAAAATATTGGGGGTGAATTGGGCTCGTATTTGAACTAATAATAATAATAATAATAATAGCAATAATAATAATAATAATAATAACAATAATGATAATGATAATAATAATAATAATAATAATAATAATAATAATAATAATAATAATAATAATAATAATAATAATAATAATAATAATAATAGCTAGTAACTGTAATAGAATAATGAAACGCCGGTATTGATAAGAGGCTAATAATTATAGTAAAAAAATATAAATATATTTTTTAATTTGCCAAAAATATAGAAGCGTAAATAGGTATTTCGGAGGAGAGGCGGGACAAAATTGGGTGTCAACAACTTGTCCCTCTTTGCCCGGTAATGATGAAAGAATTTTCGGGCAAAGACGTTGACTCAGTAGCCTATTTTGTCCCGGCTAAAGGAAATTTGAGAGGATTATGGCTGGACTCCGGTCTCTGAGTTGCCTACATATCTCGGGTTGCACGAGAATCAGGCCGAGTGTAGTTCTGGGATAACTACGACACCTTACGACTAACGAATCCCGATTGGCGCGAATCTTTGCAAAATTGTCCCAGTGTCGAATTATGATGACATCGGGTATTATGATAGAACTTGGGAATTCTGGAAATTGAATTGCTGGAATGCAAGAGGAATATTTGGGGTTGGAGACGAGTGTTCGAGGTAGATCCTTGACCCTCGTCGAGAAGTCTGATTATCCTTCCCAACAAATTTTCCCAGTTCGCTGCCGAAGAAATAGTTCCACGAGTTGATGTGTGACGCCAACTTTAATATTGTCAAAAGCCACAAGCTAAAAACAATTGTTAGCAATAAAGAAATATATGAGTAAATAAGACAGGGTTGGAGAAGTTTACACTTGTAACCCCTGTTTGAAAGTTGAATCCGCAACATACTTTGGAGATTAAATTTATGGCTTCCACTTGAAGAAGAATTAAGTCGACATTGATATCCACTTTAACGAAATCTAAATCCACATCCACGTTTATTTTAAGGAAATCTAAAATATAAATCCATTATCTTTTATCAACTATGCTTAATTAAAAAATGCATGATTGATTCAAACTTGAAGAGTTATTTATAAAATATACTAGAGTTTATGTTTGCGTATTAGTGACATTTCTTAAAACAATATACTAAGGTAGCAAAACATGATTCCTTTTTACTCCAAATATGCTATCGAAAATCCACTGTTCTAACAAAATGAATATTATAGATACTTTGAATTAACTACCCGTCACATTAAACTAACCCACTAATTCTGCTAAGGTTTATCTAAATTAACAAAACAAGCGAAGAGTTAGTTGCATAATACAAATTAAAATGCAAAAAGATAAAATAGAGGAGCAAGTAAGTAAAATGGGCTCAGCCCATTTTCAAGACTGCTGCAATCTGGGCTGCTGGTGGGAATGGGCTCGGCCCATTTTAAACATGCTGCGAACTGTTCACGCCTATTGGGTTTGGCCCAGAATTTATTTTCAATTTTTTTTTTTTTGCTGCGGCAGAATTGATGGGAAATGACCCAGGAAGATTGTGTTGGGCTTTTAGCCCAACACCGAATGCGGAAGAAGAACGAGTCCCTCGGACTCGTATGTGAGGTTCATGCATAAAAAGATATGAGAGAAAAAGATTAGCATACGATCAATAAGGCTTAAACATGTAAAAAAAAAAAACTGAAAACAGCTCAGTAGACTATATATACTATGTATATTAAGGTATACTTATATACATACTTCGAATGAAATATGCTTGCAACAACGTACAAAATTTAAACACTATACTGACAATGGACTGTAACATGAATCTGCTAACACATGTTACATTCCCACGAAGATGCACCTAATATGGACTAAGTATATTCACTATATCCAACCATACAGCAGTCACGCAAACCAATTACAAAATGTTCTAAGGCAAAGATTATGCCCAACAGCAGTAGCGAACAGAGGTTTACAGGATGTGAATAAATTCATGAATCATATAATTTCATATAGGGGCACACAACAGCAATCAGGTATACATTAGACGTATCAGCCCTTTAAATTCTCAGATGGGCTCAAATCAATTTAAATGCAAGTAAGCATAGCACAATTGCTTTAAGACTCTCAAACATATTACTGTTTTTTCTCACGGCTAATTCATGCAAAGGCACCTTTATTCATTAGAGTTCTAAAGCTCACAAGGTAATGAACTAACGACAAAGACAAGTTGAGATATTACAGTGCATAGATTTGTCAAGATTCAGTTAGCTCATGCATATTTAGACCAACACAAGAACTCATATTTTTAAATGAAAGAGTAGCACATGATGAGCATTATTCTTAATCATTTCAAACGTGCTCTATACAGTTTTGGAACAAGCACAGGCTAGATCAAAACAAATCCCATCAACTTAGATATATGACCCTTCATGCTTAAACAAAGAACCAGAATGTCAACCAAGGAGAAACAGTGACATAAACGATGTTCTTATTCTTTTAACAGGTCATGCATACTTATTGAGGGATGATATATCAAATGCATATTTGATATGTAAACCTGTAACATATCAAAACATGTGAGGACAGTACACTTGATATATCCCTATATGCATAACATCTCAATCAAATAGAAAAGATCCCATGATTTTCAGATTTGGTTGGTCCTATTTAGACTCATTTGTTTACCCTTACTTTATTCGAACTGGAAGCTAACTGGAAACATGCAGGTTCATGCCAATACCAAAAAGGAAATTTCAGGAACAATTTGTACATTAGCAAAGAAACACTACAACACCATATTAAGCCAGTTTGGACATCTTTCATCATTTGAAGTTATTAACCACCTAAAGCATGCTAAATATAAGTTTATGTTTTAGATGGGATGAGCTGAAGTTAAACTAACAGCGGACTTCATGCAACAGATGGACATCTAAAAAGGGCAACTTAACAATAAATCAAATAGATAGGCAAAGGGGCTGAACAGATTTCCATAGAATGCAGAACCCAAACAGAACCATTTAAGATGTTATCAGCAACACGATTTGATCAATAAGAGTGACATTAATCCCATTTGGTTTAAACAAGTTTCAATAATAAGTGAAAGGCATGGGTTATATTAAACTATTACTAAGTAAATACTAAACAGAGACACCAAATGATGAAATAAACGACACGAAATAACTTAAAGGAAGAAGGATTACCTTCTTCGAGTGCAGCGAACAGGGTGCGGGGCTTCAGATCTACCCTCGAAACTACCAAATCCGAGCTTGCGAGGCTCGGATTCACAACAACAACAGAGCAGAAAAAAAATGTTTGGCGTATCTTTTGACTCGATATTTTGAACTATCACCACGAACGGCAAATTTATATTTTAGGAAATTCTATGCGGTTGAGGACTTGTATTTTTTCAGAGGGTTTTCGATGATCCAAAAAAAACCTCCCCCTAAATGGATGCAAGGACTGGTATTTATAGTTGCGAGCTAGGGTTTCTTGTGACGAAGAGAGAGAGGAGCGGGGGGGGACAAGACGAAGTGGGGGAACAGAGGGAAGTGGGGCGGCAGAGGCGTGGTGGAGACGTGGGAGAGAGAGGGATCGAAAGAGGGAGAAGAGAGAGAAGGGATAGGGGGTGGCGGCTGAAAGAAAAATGAAAGAGATGAAACCCTAGAGGTTTCATCTTCTTTTGTTAAAAGGAAATGGGCTGGCCGGGTCGAATTTTTGGACTGGGTTATTTTAAATGTTGGGCTAATTGTTTTAAAATGCTGAGCTGGTGGTTTGAAGATGTGGGCTGGTTTGAAAATTGGGTTGGGGTGAATTAAAATGGGTAGTGGCCTATGAAAATTGTTTTTGGGTTAATCCGAAAATATTGGGGGTGAATTGGGCTCGTATTTGAACTAATAATAATAATAATAATAATAATAATAATAATAATAATAATAATAATAATAATAATAATAGCAATAATAATAATGATAATAATAATAATAATAATAATAATAATAATAATAATATTAATAATAATAATAATAATAATAATAATAATAATAGCTAGTAACTGTAATAGAATAATGAAACGCCGGTATTGATAAGAGGCTAATAATTATAGTAAAAAAATATAAATATATTTTTTAATTTGCCAAAAATATAGAAGCGTAAATAGGTATTTCGGAGGAGAGGCGGGACAAAATTGGGTGTCAACAACTTGTCCCTCTTTGTCCGGTAATGATGAAAGAATTTTCGGGCAAAGACGTTGACTCAGTAGCCTATTTTGTCCCGGCTAAAGGAAATTTGAGAGGATTATGGCCAAACTCCGGTCTCTGAGTTGCCTACATATCTCGGGCTGCACGAGAATCAGGCCGAGTGTAGTTCTGGGATAACTACGACACCTTACGACTAACGAATCCCGATTGGCGCGAATCTTTGCAAAATTGTCCCAGTGTCGAATTATGATGACATTGGGTATTATGATAGAACTTGGGAATTCTGGAAATTGAATTGCTGGAATGCAAGAGGAATATTTGGGGTTGGAGACGAGTGTTCGAGGTAGATCCTTGACCCTCGTCGAGAAGTCTGATTATCCTTCCCAACAAATTGCCCCAGTTCGCTGCCGAAGAAATAGTTCCACGAGTTGATGTGTGACGCCAACTTTAATATTGTCAAAAGCCACAAGCTAAAAACAATTGTTAGCAATAAAGAAATATATGTGTAAATAAGACAGGGTTGGAGAAGTTTACACTTGTAACCCCTGTTTGAAAGTTGAATCCGCAACATACTTTGGAGATTAAATTTATGGCTTCCACTTGAAGAAGAATTAAGTCGACATTGATATTCACTTTAACGAAATCTAAATCCACATCCACGTTTATTTTAAGGAAATCTAAAATATAAATTCACATCCACTTCCACTGTACAAAAAATATAAATCCACATCCACTTCCGCGGTGTGAAAATATAAATCCACATCCACTTCCACGGTACAAAAATACAAATCCACGTCCATTTCCGCTGTACAAAAATATAAATCCACATCCACTTCCCCTGTACAAAATATAAATCCACATCCACTTCCACTGTACAAAATATAAATCCACATCCACTTCCACTGTACAAAATGTAAATCCACATCCACTTCCACGGTGTAAAAATATAAATCCACATCCACTTCCACAGTACAAAAAATATAAATCCACGTCCACTTCCACTGTACAAAATATAAATCCACGTCCACTTTCGTGGTACAGAATATAAATCCACGTCCACTTTCGTGGTACAAAAATATAAATCCACGTCCACTTTCGTGGTACAAAAATATAAATCCACGTCCACTTTCGTGGTACAAAAATATAAATCCACATCCACTTCCACTATACAAAAATATAAATCCACATCCACTTCCACGGTACAAAATGTAAATCCACGTCCACTTTCGTGGTACAAAATATAAATCCACGTCCACTTTCGTGGTACAAAAATATAAATCCACGTCCACTTCCACTGTACAAAAATATAAATCCACATCCACTTCCACGGTAAAAATGTAAATCCACGTCCACTTTCGTGGTACAAAATATAAATCCACGTCCACTTTCGTGGTACAAAAATATAAATCCACGTTCACTTTCGTGGTACAAAATGTAAATCCACGTCCACTTTCGTGGTACAAAAATATAAATCCACGTCCACTTTCGTGGTACAAAAAATATAAATCCACATCCACTTCCACTGTACAAAAATATAAATCCACATCCACTTCCACTGTACAAAAATATAAATCCACGTCCACTTCCACGGTACAAAATGTAAATCCGCGTCCACTTTCGTAAACTTTAAGTGCAAAGAGATAAATCTACCTCCACGTCCACAAGATCTATAATGTAAAAAATAAATCCACGTCCACGGAATTTACTGTGCTGGAATTTAAATCCATGTTTATGCCCAAAATCCACAATGCAAAACATAAATCCACGTCCACTTCCACGAATTTTATAATGTAGAAAAATAAATCCACTTTCACGTCCGCATTCCATGGTACAAATATAAATCCATAGTTCGGGGCATGACACATTATCTCCAGTTCTTGTGCCACCTCGTCCACATCCTCACTTAAAGTTGTTTCCACGTCCTACTCTATATATTAGTCGGTGGCCTTCCTCGTGAACGAACCTCTCTAGGGTTACTAATGTAAGTTGCATCATCCTCATCGGAGTCATCACCACCAACGTTTGGCGCAACCATATTATCATCCCAATCTAAATATGCCGCAAATCTGGCTTTCATTATATTTTTGAAGTCTCGACATTGCAATTCACTGTCCAATGCAACATCACATATTTTGTCAAACCATTTCTTCAGCATATTGTATTTTTTGAACTCATCAATCATAGTTGGGTAACCTCCAAGAAAGAATTATTTCAAGTGGGGACGAATGACATTTCTTCTCCACCTTTTCATTATATACCACTATCGGGGAGTTTCTGAATCCTCTTGTATGTCATCACTTTTAGTATATGGCAGTAAACAATCCTAGCAGATTGAAAGTTTTTTATGATTACAATCCATATATGGGCCGTTTGGTCTATATTCCATCACGTACACAAACTGATTCCCATGGAAATCATTCTTGATTGAAAAATCTGTTATGTTAAAGTTCTCCACTCCATCCAATGCTTCAGCATCTTCGGCCACAGTGTAACAATCGTTGAACCTGCTCCATGACAAGCTCATTTATTGTACGAGTATAACAAGTTTGTAGTTGAAACTCCCACTCAAATCCAGAGAAAGTTCTTGCTTCTGTATATGTAGACCTAAACTCAGCTTATAACTCTTTATCTACTTGGCTCTCACGGCTATCTTGTACTGCTCAACAAACTGCTTTGGGGTGCTTTGACCATTGATATAGCCATCGAAGAATGCATGCATTCCCTCACACCTTTGTGTGGACAACATATCAACCCAAAAGTAGTGCTTAAAGTATACAGAAACCCTAATACAAATTAGAGAACCAGTTCCTATTTTCTAAGCCATATTTTTCAATAAATTCATCCCATTTCCTCTCAAATTCATCTATGGTAATAGCATCAAGGACTATGGATTTAAATTCACTCCTGACAATTTTATGATCACGAATGCGCTTTAACATATAAGCCAACTTTGTGAATATGTGCCAAATACAATACCTGTAAATTGTTTCTGGCATCACTTGTCTAATAGTTGCCTTAATGTTCTCACATTGGCTTGTCAACATAGTTGTTGGTTTTACACCATGCATGGCACAAAGCCAAGTAGTGAAGAAAAACTTGTAAGTATTAATGTCCTCGCTAGTAATCAAAGCACATACCAAAAGTATGGATTGGCAGTGTTGATTCACACCAATAAACGAAGCAAATGGCATGCACCATTGATTCACAAGGTATGTTGTATCGAAACATACTACTTCGTGAAACTCAAGATATACGTACTTACAGTATGTATGAACCCATAGGACGTTCCGGAGCTTGCCAGCATTATCTGGGTCAACTGAGTAGTAAAACTCTCTATCCTTTATCTGCATTTCACTAAAAAACCTGCTTATTGCTTCGCCATCCGTGGTCAAGGTTCTTAGCCTCCTCTGTTGCAGAATGTAATTCTGCAGTCCTTTGGGGTACATCACATTTTTTCTGGGCCACCAGCTTGAACTTCCAAAAGTCGTATGCTCTTAGAAGATCTTAAAGCTGCAATGTCATGAGCTACAAGATGCCTCTTCAAAGATATGATCACCTCCCTGTGTGAAGGCATAAAGCGCAATAGTCCAGCATGTAAATCATGATTATGATCTCGATCCACCTTAGAAACACGCCATGAACCATCATAGCATTAACATTATCTTTACAGTCAACCCTTTTGCCTTTTTTTTTGTGATTTCTTGCCCTTATCACAACCAAACACGACATACCTAGTTGTATCAACACTTTTTTTATTAGATGTTTTTTTAACCACACCAAAACCTTTCAATTTGTTGTGTTCTTTGTAAAATGCAAACATAGATTGTTTACTTTTGACTATCATTCCTTCAATAGGACCTTGTAAAAATTCTTGATGAGTAAAGGTCTGCGGATACATTCCATCTTCATCCTTTTCTATCCCATGATCCTCATATTCTTCTTGATCCGACATATTTAAATTTTCATCTCCTTCCTCCCCTTGGTTTGGCATGTTTATCTTTTCATCTCCTTCCGCTAGAGCTAATATGTTTATCTTTTCATCTCCTGCCGCTAGAGCAGACATGTTTAGCTCTTCATCCTCACTGTCTAAGTGTGAGTTTGTACCACCATTGAAACTGTCGTCCGAATCTTCATAACAAGCAAGATGTCATTCCCTTCAATCCCTAAAACATTATTCAAGGTTTCGATTATTCGGTTATTGACATTTTCATTGTTTGGAGCCACTTTAGTGAGGTGAAAAGAGGCAGCTGTTGTAAAAAAACAATGGAATAGGGCTTTGTACATTATTTATCATATATTTATATGGTATAAATTGGAGTATTATATTTTAGTGGAGAAATTTTATTTTGTGAGTCACATAACCAACCCTACTTATATGAGGCTATCTTTTTACTTGACAAGTGGACACTTACTTGTTTTAAAGCATAAAACCAAAAAGGTAACTAAGATATTACTATCTTTTCCCTTAATTAAACTTCTTAGCTAGAATTAAAAAGAAAAGAAATTAAAAAACTAAAAGTATCTCCCTAATAAGCTTTTAGAGAATGGTAACAATGATATTGATCTTTTTATGTTATTTTCTCATTTTATAATATGTAATAATCAATCTATATTATATAATGGAGGGAATTTTTTTTCTAAATAATCAGTGTTAATTTCTCAAAATCTGGTCTTAGATATTATTGGTTATTTTTTAAAATAACCACCCAGATAGCATTGTATGTGTGAATTTCTATTATTAGATTAAACTCTAATTGTTTTAGCATTTTTTTCTTTTGATAAATGTTAAAAATATGTATGATTTTAATTGAATAAAATTATAGACAAGGACATTTACATGATCAAGAACCACCATTAGTTTATATACATATAGCTAAATCTTATTGTCTACGATGATTGTTATTGTTACATATTTTGCAATTGAATATTTGATCAGATAATTGTTTTTTAGCAGAAATAGTCTATTTTAAATTTTCAGTAAAAGAAATAGCGAAGCAAAAGTTTTGTACATTGCAATTAAAATTCTCCGCAGTGCCAAGTTTTCTTACCATTATCTTGTATACTTTTTAAGTTTTTATTTCTTTTTATGTTTCTAGCTAAGCATTTTAATTAGGGAAGGAAAAATGTTGAATTTAACATTGCCTTTTTGGTTTATGTTTAAAATAAGAAAGTGTCCACTTGTTGAGCAATAAAGTAGCCTCACATAAATAGTATTGATTATGTGACTCAAAATTAGAGCACTGAAAAGAGGGCTTTGTTGTAAAAAACAATTAGGGCTTTATATATTATTTATCACATATTTATATGGTATAAATTGGAGTATTATAAGTTGTCCCATCGTATAAATTATGTAGATTGTATATATTATGTAGACCGTATAGATTTATAGGTGTATGTATCCGTTCTAGGTGTTGGAAACATGCTTAAGCTTGCCTAAGTAATTATTACTATGTATTGGAGGGAAATTGGTTGGTTTGGAGTCATTGTGAGTTAAGAATAGTGATTTGTGCTAGCTGTGTCAAAATGGGTTGTGCCAAAATGGGTTGTGCCATTTAGCAACACTCTTATACAAAATGCTAAGAGGAGTCAATAAAGAAGTACAGAAGCATGTGTGGGACAATGAGTGAAAGTAAATTGTACAATTTTTTTTGTTGTTGTTTATTCATATCTTCCCGTGAATTTTATAATTCTTATCTTGATTTTTCAATTCTTAAATGCGCAAGGAAGGATTTAGACTCTCCTACGTAACAATTAACAACAATGAGTACTAAAATGTAAAATGTAGTATTTTTATTTGGACGGGAGAAAACTATGATTTTAGAAAACAAAGGTAATCTATTGAATCCGCGACTTAAGTAGTACAAAAAAAGAAAAGTTGAACCAAACTAGTACAAAAAAAAAAGGAACATTAATAAGTTTCACGCACGAATTTCGTGCGTGAAAGGACCAAACTGCAAAAATGCACTTTGGGCTTTTCACGCACGAAATTCGTGCGTGAAAAGAGTAGCTTGCAAATATATAGTTGCCAGCTTTCAAAAATATACTTGGCACCTTTCACGCACGAAATTCGTGCGTGAAGTAGCACACCTTTTTTTTTTTTTCTTGGTGTTACCTTTCAAATCACATTTTTTTTTTCATACTTTGGGCAAAGATTAGTCATGTTTCAAAACCCCAAAATATCAATATTTTATATAAAACTTAATATCTTTTTTGCGTACAATAATGTCGGCTCATTACATCAAGTCCACCTAAACGTTTGGATCGCCGTTTTAGGGGTTCTAAAGTGCCCCGAAGTAAGTTTTGAAACTTGTCTATTTATAGGGTTTTGATTTAAGTGTTTTATTATATTTGAATGTACAAATATAAATATTTGATTTAATAATAATTCATCCAATACGAGAGGTTTATACTAATTAAAAAATAATTCATTCCATCTAATTACAATACTAATTCAAAGTAATACAATAATAAATTACAATAACAATACAATTTTCAAGTTCTAGAGACACTATTACTTTGAGACGTGCTTGTACTACCACGGCCTTGTTGCCCACATGAACACTTGTCATGGCCATATTGCTTACAGGTAGAGCACTTGCGAGAATAAGTTCTTTCACTAACATCCATTTGATTGGGTCTACGACTCCGTGAGTTAATGCCCAATTTCCTGATGTAATCCTTGTTAGCAACCATCGAAAACGGCTCGTTTGGCCAATAAGCTTCATTACCAAGTGGGTGAAATTGGCCGGAATATGCTCTAAGGTAACTGTGGACCTTGTATTCCCCCGCCACATAACTTGTTACCGTTTTTCTCATTCTCTCGAAGCACTTGACAGCATGAGAACATGGCATGTGATACGTTTGCCACTTACCGCAAGTGCATGTTCTTGTTTCCTCATAAACGGTATGCACGTTTCCACCCTTACCGTTGCGATAACCCGTCTTAACTTCATACACATGTTGAATTGGGTCATACTCGGTCATTTGGTGATGCTCACATTTTTTTCTATAATGCTCCATAATTTTGAAGGGCTTTGGCATCCATGTCCCGCCGTCGGCTAATATCGCTCTAGCCTGCCTTGTCCTAACAACAAATCGCTCCACAACCTGCTTGAAAGTCATTCTCACCATTGCGGTGACAGGTAGTCCTCGAGCAGATTTCAGCAAGCCATTGAAAGATTCTGAGCTGTTTGTTGTAAGCATGCCCCATCTTTTGCCTCCATCAGCATGAAGCGTCCATTTTTCAACTTCGAGCTTCATCAACCAAACATATGCGGGTTAACTCACTGCCTTGATCAGATCCATTTTTGCAGCCCATTTTCGTTGTTGATGCTCCATCGCAGCCCCCCACATTAATTTGTTTAGAGTGCCATTGTGAAAAGTTGATTGCAAATTTGCCTTCAAGTGCCTTAAAAAATAGCGATGGTAAATAAAGGGAGGCTGCCACCCCGGTAAATTAGCCATATTGTGCAATATGCCTTTATGACGATCAGACAACACGCATATTCCGGTACGATCCTTAATAACATGAGTTTTCAAATGGGTCAAAAAGATCCCCCATGTGTCGTTGCTCTCGTTAGCGGCAATTGCGAAAGCAAGAGGAAATATTGACCCATTGGCATCCATTCCTATTGCAATTAGGAGTTTGATGTCGTAGGCACCATATACATGCGTACCATCTATGGATATCACTGGTCGGCAATGAGCAAAACCGTCAATGCATGGTTTGAATGTCCAAAATACGAAGTTGAAGATTTTACCCTCTATAAGCCGCCACTCTACAACAGTACCATTATTAAAATGTTGTAGAGCTGCCATATACCTTGGCAACGATTGAAAAGAAGTATGCCAATTTCCAAAGACCATCTCAAAAGCGCGTCTACGCCCGAGAAATCCCTTTCTGTTGCTTATAGTTTTACTATATACGGTTTGAACGTTTCGAATACAATCTTTGATGGGGATCCTACACAAGTTTAAACAAACAACATTTATTAATCGATCTTTTAATCGATATAAGACATATAATGTACTAGGTAGGATAAGTTACCTTGGCGTTTCAGCAACGTCTTTAAGTAATACTTGAGCAATCATGTTTGTATCTAAATTATAATGATCTGCTCGATTTTCTTCCATATCACAAGTGTGTCTTTCGCGAAATTTTGTGATAGCCCACATACCATCAGGCTTAACAATTCCCCGAAGCAACCACTCACAGCCTTGATACCGTCGTTTACAAACTTGTCTCCATATCTTTGTGTTTGACTGATCAACCTTAAACTCCCTCATGTCTTTAAAATAATAAATTTTGACAGCCCATTGCAACGCCTTTTTGGATGCGAACAACATTCCCTTTGCAAGGTAGCATCGATCTTTGTTGAGATCCTTTGGTTCAATCCAGGTTTTTTGGCGACTATCATCATCTTCTCTTGTGAAGACAAATGCATCATCACGACCCTGCAGGCTGTCAAGATAAGGGATATTGTTAGAATGCCACTGAATTGGGCTTTCAGAAGTTGGGTTTTCAGCCATCGGTGGTGGTACGTGGTGGTGCATTGGTTCTTGTTGGTTTTGGCTTTGACGAATATTATTGGTCATACCAACTTGAACATCATCATCATCTTCATCATCGGTTACCTCTGCATTATTAGCTATTTCATCGTCATCACTTGATGATGACTCATAATAATTAGGAAAATCTTCATTATCAAGTGCATTCATCCTCCTACACGAAAAAGTAACATATTTTAAATACCAACATCATATATATATATATATATATATATATATATATATATATATATATATATACAGATAATTTAATATCAAGGTGATGAACTTACTGTCGTTCATAAGCACTGTCATAGTGTGGAGAATAATCAACTCCACCGAACTGAGAGGATTGACCAACATACATATTTGGTACCACTGGCGAATTTTGAGAATAGTTCCTATAAAGATTTGAAAACTGGTTATTGACCAATTCATGCAACAAACACGTGCTATAATATCAAAAATTCATATTTACCAATTTTCATTGTAAGCTTGATTAAATTGCTGGCTTAGATTTTCCAGCGGCACTTGACCACTCAAAATGTCTCCATAAGAACTAAAGTCCCCATAAGTGTTACCATGAATAGGCTGGACTTGAGGGACTTCTTCTCGAGGTATCTTTTCAACATACATCTCAAGAACATTAATGAATACTAAACCACGATATTCTTCCGGCGATCCCAAATAATCACTCAAAGATTCATCATCGTTGATATTGTGCATGCCATAACGCACTACACCGTTTGATATTGTTTGTGGATATCTGCCAGTTATTGAGATTCCAAACTCAGTGGGTGTAGTTTTCATTTTTTGTGCATGTAACTAACTAGTGTTTCATAATTTAAAGTTGTTGGAAATTTAACATGGGCTTTTGGTTTGATACTATAACGAATGGAGTAATTGTCCTCGACGATATCTCCATCCCAAAATAGTGAAACCTTAACAGTTGAAGCATTTTGAGACATTTTTTCTATGAAGTTTGATTTTTTTTTTGAATGACTTGTAAGACTTAGAAGTTGATGGGTTTTTCACTCGTCAAGCCTTCAAGTTAAATAGAGCACTTGAAATTGACATTGCGCATTAAAATGGTGCGCAATACAAGTCGTGTTAAAGCGATCAAATAATGCAGCAACGTATTGTCAAATCAAGCCTTTATGTGTCATAGATTCCTGAAATTGACATTGCGCATTAAAATGGTGCGCAATACAAGTCGTGTTAAAGCGATCAAATAATGCAGCAACGTATTGTCAAATCAAGCCTTTATGTGTCATAGATTCCTGAAATTGACATTGCGCATTAAAATGGTGCATAATACAAGTCGTGTTAAAGCGAGAATGCAGGAAAGGGTATAGCTTTTCACGCACAAAAAATGTCACCTGAAGGAGCGAGCAAAATGCAGGGACCTCTACCCTCATGCCCATAGAACATCGGCAGAATCCTCGATACATGTAGCCCAGCACAGCAGCGCCCCAACTATAACATCCTAGCTCGGCAAGATCGTCGATATACCGAAGATACCTCAAGCTCAAATGCGAACCCGAAGTGTTCGGGAACAAGATGGCCCCGAATAAGACGAGTAGGTATAGACGCGCGCGTCGGTCAACATCAGCCTGAGGCGTGTCCTCTCCAATCGGATGCTGCATGTCTGTGAGGCGCAAGTGAGCGTAAAGGGCCGACAATAAAAGCCGACTCTGGCCGGAAATATGACCATCCAGAGCCGCGAAACCGGTGAGCCTAGTCAACTCATCCCGGTAAGGTGGCAGCACAGGGGGATCCTCAATATACAATGGGCGTCCATCAACCTGTAGCCCATAAATGACCTCTACATCCTGAAGGGTAATGGTAGCCTCACCGGTGCGGAGATGAAATGTGTGCGTCTCCGGTCGCCACCTCTCAATCAATGCCGTCACTAGCGACCTATCGTGCTGTACCCAACCAACTTCAACGCACCGGTAGATACCGCCCCGACGTAGTATATCTAGGACACGAGGATGTGGGGGGTGAGCAGCTAAGATCTCCCATGCTGAGTCCCCTAACCGGGTACGAACCTGAGACTCAGGCTGCAGGTCGGATGTCCATATATGTTGCGACCTATGCTCGGGCTGAAGATACAGTAACTCTCGGTCGAAAGGCCCCGGATCAAGAGGGTGGTGATCCATCTGTTTTACGTATTTTAAATAAATCACTAACAAGTAATATTAGTTATGTAATCTTTTATCGAAAATTATATTTAGGGTTTTCAATCCTAAGCTACGGGTTATGAATCCTAAACTAAGGGTTTTCAATCCTAAAATATAAAGATTAAAAATTAATAAGTCAAATAATTACCAATTAGTTAGCGTACAATTAGTGTAAATAATAAATAAATAAACAATTAACTAACTAATCAAATAATTGACAAGTTATTATCATATATTTAATAAATAAACAATTAAGAAACTAATCAAAATATTAATAAATTATTATCATATATTTAACAAATAAAAAATTAATTAACTCATGAAACAATTAAGAATTTATTAGCAAATAAACAATTGGCTTAACAAAAACTCAATAAATAATTAGCTAGTCTAACAATTAAAATAGCTAGTATAACAATTAATAAATACTTAAGTCGCTAATCAAACAATTAATAAATACTAAATAAACAATTACTAAATAATTAACTAATTAACAATATTTAGGGTTTTCAATCCTAAGCTACGGGTTATGAATCCTAAACTAAGGGTTTTCAATCCTAAAATATAAAGATTAAAAATTAATAAGTCAAATAATTACCAATTAGTTAGCGTACAATTAGTGTAAATAATAAATAAATAAATAAACAATTAACTAACTAATCAAATAATTGACAAGTTATTATCATATATTTAATAAATAAACAATTAAGAAACTAATCAAAATATTAATAAATTATTATCATATATTTAACAAATAAACAATTAATTAACTAATGAAACAATTAAGAATTTATTAGCAAATAAACAATTGGCTTAACAAAAACTCAATAAATAATTAGCTAGTCTAACAATTAAAATAGCTAGTATAACAATTAATAAATACTTAAGTCGCTAATCAAACAATTAATAAATACTAAATAATTAACTAATTAGCAATACATAAACAAATTAAAAAAAAAAAAAAAAAGGGCAGTCCCAACAGTGCGTGGGCACTGCCCAAAAACGCACAAAAAAATTGCTTAAAACGCCAGATCCACTTCCACAATCACTAGGGTAATAATATATTTAGCAATGTAATAAAAAGTTTGTAGTGAAATACCTAGATTGAAGGTTTTTTTGAGTTTTCAAAATGACCTCTGCGCCGCTCTATTCCAAAATCTAACCTTAGAAACTTGGTCCTACACTTCAATATACCAAGAATATTGAGTTTTGGATTGAAAAACAACAAGAAAATAGCGTTTTGGGGGTTGGGGACCACCGAAATTTGGCTTTAATGGCGGTGGGTGGGGCGAACTGTCGGGTTCTGTGGTGGGGAAGGAGGGGACGGGTTTATGTTGCTCCCATTCACTCACTAAATTCGTGCGTGAAAGGCAAAAATGGTATTTGGTCTTTCACGCACGAATTTCATGCGTGAAAGGTGCCAAGTATATTTTTGAAAGCTGGCAACTATTATTTGCAAGCTACTCCTTTCACGCACGAATTTCGTGCGTGAAAAGCCCAAAGTGCATTTTTGCAGTTTGGTCCTTTCACGCACGAAATTCGTGCGTGAAACCTATTAATGTTCTTTTTTTTTTTTTGGTACTAGTTTGGTTCAACTTTTCTTTTTTAGTACTACTTAAGTCGCGGATTCGTAATCTATTCCATAAAACTTACCCGCACCGGAACATCAAACTATACGGTTGAATGATTAATGAAGTAAAAATACATATAGTCAGAACTTTGTATAACAATCATTCATTATACTAACATTTCACTATAATGATCAAATTTTCTTTAGAATTGATTTTTCATGTTATGTTATATTATATATATTCTATAACAACAAAAAAATATCTGAACAAACAATATCGTTATAAAGAGCTTTGATTATATTAATAAATCATGGTTAAGTGAAAGAAACGCTATGTGCAAACTCATATCATGCACCTATTGAGTTGGCGTGTTCTTTCAAAGCGATATTGAGTTCAACGCATATCCAAAATATGTGCAATTTTTTCGATGCCTTTTGCCTGAATAGTGTTCTACTTTCCTTCGGTGTCAACCAAAGGGTTTAGTCCAGAATCTATGTAATTGACATTTTAAGGTATGCAGTGCCTTGCAGTGGATATGCAGACACCCAATGTCGAAGCCATAAATTCACTAAGATAAAATGTATTTTTTGACATATGTATTTAGGGGCCTTTTGTTTTTATTAAGATTCAAGATATTTGAGTCTAAATACACATCTGAATATTGAATTATTAAGATTGTTTGTTTTCTTAACATCAGAATGAACATAATTTATCCATAATTAAATATAACAAATATACAATCAAATAAAAATTGATTAAATTATATACCAATAAAAATAATTATTGTAACAAAATATAGTTATAGAAAAATTAAATTCAACATAAATTTATATTTTAATAAAAATTATTCCACAAAACGATGAAATCACTTTAAAAAGGTAACGTTTTGGTCATCTTTTTGCTGTCTTCTAGAAAATGTCTTTGTTCCATTTATCATGAGAACAGATAGTATAGAATTAAACAAAAAACGTTAATGAATTTAAGGCTAAATTCGCTAATTTTTTTATTTTTGTCAATGATATTGAAAGACGTGCAGGCATTCTTGTAGATGATCGGGCCATGTTTGACTGATAACAAGTTGCAATTCTTCATTGTTCTACTGGAATTTACACAGCCCATCCCATCCTAGTCCAATGCACACTGGTCTTCTTATATTATATTTGAAAAGGGATCTTTTTAAACTCTAATCTCAACGCAAAAGATTGTCGTTGAAAACATGGAATAAAGATATATAATTCCAACTAAATTTTTTGAAATCTTGTTGAGGAAATAATTTGGCTGGCAGCTGGTAATTGGAGAAAGAGATATGGACGAAATTGTTTTGGCAGAAACAAAAAACGGCGAGAGTGGGAGAGCGAAAGAAAGCATATATTTTATTATATGTGGCAACGCCACTGCAAGTACCATAAGGAAATTAGTGCAATCCAATACAAGGATTTAATTATTAGAAAGGAGCAGAAAGCATATAAAAGCACTGATAATGCCTCTGCACACAGCAGATTAGTACTAAGCAAGTTATGACATGATCATAGAGTTTGGGCTTAGGCCATTTATTTAGAAGAACATAGGATGAAACTACATCCTAGATATGAACCTTTCTTTCTCTGTCATAACATGGCTTCTGGTAATGTCATGCACAGTGCAGCAGTCAGCAAGAGCCATGGTAGACTCAAGTTCATTCTTGAGCATTTTTAACACTCGCTTTACCCCAGACTCCCCCTTAGCAGCCAGGCCATAGACAACCGGTCGACCAATCTGCAGGAGTATGAATTAGGTTAAAAAGGGCAAACCCCAGAAAAGGAAGAAAGTTGATCTTAAATAAGTAGATTCTTGAAAATTTCTATAATTCTTACACTATCCTACAGTTAACTGTCCATAATAAGCGGAAATTACTCGGAAAATAAGACATAACCTACTACAACAGATTGTGGTGTAAAATTTATTACATTGTCAGTGTATATAATCCATTTCTTTTAAATCATTAAGTTTACCATAACAGCTTTTGCGCCTAGTGCTAACGCCTTGAATATGTCTGTTCCTCGCCTAATCCCCCCATCAAGCAGAACCGGTACTTTACCTTGAACAGCATGGACCACCTAAAACCATCGGACATTATGGAGGAATATATGGAAATCAGTGGACATACCAAAGAGACTTTGGATTCAAGATTTCAAGTATATAAATCTTGAATTTTAAGACTTCAAATAACATATTTCACCTCTTCAAGGACAGAAATAGTAGCTGGAGTGTAATCTAGTTGGCAAGTTCCATGGTTAGAGACAATAATTCCTGCAACCCCTACTTCAATTGCTTTGGTTGCTGCAAAAAATAATACGTAAAGTATATGCCAAATTTTTAGATGAAAATGCTCAATTGGTAGGAGAATTGGAAGTAGTGAGTATGCCATCTTCACCAGTGAGAATGCCCTTAATCAGAATTGGCAACTTGGTAATTGATTTTAACCACGCTATATCCTGACATATTTGTGGAGATACAGAAAAATATATGGGGATCATATTTGTATTGAACTCTAAAAAACTATGAAACTAGATCTGATCCTTCTCTAATGTACCTTTAAGCTCAATTTTACACATATTTTAACATACATTGACAACCTCAAAAAGATTGCATTCAAGGACCACGACTGTATTTCATCATATGATCTTCAAATGTGATATTAAGGTACACATATATTTAGGCGTGTTTGGTACAAAGGAAAATGTTTTTTATGAAAAATGTTTGGTAAGTAAGCAAACAATTATCTTTCCAAGAGCATTTATGTGTAGTTTAGCAAAACACTATGAGGTGGGGATTGGGGGTTGGGGGGTGGCGGAGGATGAGATGGTCAAGGGATGGGGATTAGGGGCATTGGATTGGTGGGGAGGAGTAAAGTCATTTATGGAACTTGTTTTTTCTACTTTCATTAGAAAAATCATTTTTAAGTAACTTGTTTTCCTAGAAAAAATTTCAAAACATTTTGACCAACCAAACATAGAAAAATTGGTAATTAGTAAACACACCCTTTATTTTTAAATTTTTTACCTTCCAGCAAAACGAAGGCTCAAGAGTTTCTGCGGCGTAAGCTTCAACATTTGAGCCTTTGTCCTGCAGAATTTTATCTGAGGATTCGTAAGCCTAGTATACACTATTTTCAAGTTGATATATCGATGGTGAATTATGGCATTTCTGCGTGTTAAACTAAAAAAAACGAACACTAATGCTTATAGCAGAAGGAACCGGCTAATCTGAGACATTGTAGTCCTGCAAAATTAGACTCTTTCTTTCAGGATTTTCAAGTTTTGCCGTTCAGCTTAACATGTAATTTGTCTGATAATTGCTTATAGTGAAAGCCAGAATGTTTATGGTTTTACTTACAGAAACAACTTCAGCTGATATAAGACCTTCAAAGTTCTTGACAGGAGGTGGGATCATCCTGCATTAATTCTCTTAATAGATCAACACAGGATTACCAAAAAATAAAATTTCTCAAGTACAGTAGACTGATGAAACCGACAACTTCCGGAATTACAATGAAGATGAATCATGAAAAGGATTTTACCTAGACTTGAAGAACAGTGATTGGGAGTTCATTACTCAAATGGTCTCAACTATCCGAAATTATCTAATAAAGTCATATTTCTTTTGTTTGTAACAGAAAAGTCACTTAACTATGTGTGTATCACTCAGAAGATCACTCAACCGGTCACATACCTATTTTACCTATAATTATCAACTTTTATCTTTTATAATTTTTAAATATTATATCTCTCCTTTTAATCTATATTATGGATTAACCACAAAACACATAAATCTTATTTATAAATTAAAAAAGCGAAAAAAATTCAAGCATATATAATAGAATCATAATAAAATAATTGAGCACAATCATATATAATATATATATTATACAATATACCTCTATTTTTAAATTTTAAAAAATTACATTACATGCATTGAATATATGTTTTAATTTTATTTTTTAGTTTTTCTGATTATTATTCAAAATTATTGATATGAACAAATTATTTTAATTAATTCTTTTATTATGCTTAATAGTTTTATTATTCCAACATTATATATGCTTGAAATTTTTTTTCCACTTCTTTATTTTTAATATATCTAAAATGATTGAATTGAATGAACAGAAAAGGGCCAAAATTACCCCTGAACTTTGGAAAATAGTTCATCCATACCCGTCGTTATACTTTAGGGACAATTATACCCTTACCGTTATACTATGGGGTCAATTATACCCTTATGTCTAACAGCTGCCACGTGGCATCATCCCAGCCCTTCAAAATTATTTTCCCCTCAAATAATTTTTTACCCACTAAAATAACCCAACCCAACCCGACCCGAATTTTTTTTTCCAACCAAACTGATACGAACCCAACCCAATACCCCTTGGCTGGAAAGAAAAAAAAAATTGGGTCGGGTTGGGTTATTTTAGTGGGTAAAAAATTATTTGAGGGGAAAATAATTTTGAAGGGCTGGGATGATGCCACGTGGCAGCTGTTAGACATAAGGGTATAATTGACCCCATAGTATAACGGTAAGGGTATAATTGGCCCTAAAGTATAACGAAGGGTATGAATGAACTATTTCCCAAAGTTCAGGAGTAATTTTGGCCCTTTTCCGTTGAATGAAAATATAGCTGTCCAACTAATTAAGCTAACAACCTCCTGACAATGTATTAGCTGTATACCACTTAAATAGCTAAATGTACAATTCCTTTCAGCTATCTACATTTCTACAGTTGACAATTATAAATGTTCATTTCCAACATCACAATAAATGTTGCATGTTGCCTGTCCATAATATAGATTAAAAATAGAAAAAATATCATAATATTTAAAAAGAAAAAAAAGGGTAAAGGTTGATAATTTAGAGGGTAAAATAGGTATTTGGCCAATCGAGTGATCTTCTGAGTGATACATGCATAGTTAAGTGATTTTTAAGAAAGATGAGTTTATGATTGAGTGACCATTTGAGTAATGAACTCAACAATTGGATATACAAGTTGTATAATACAACTTCCTTATTCTTTATATCAGCCTCCCTTCTACCAATCCTTGGAGTATCAGCAGTGAGAATTATAGCCCTGTCTCAGCTCTCTCTACCATATTTGCTGTTATATCTCTCTTGAAAGCCTATTGACATAGAATAAATTACATATCTGTTAACAGAACACAAAAATCAGTAAAGATGTATGGAGATCATGAGAACTGGGAATAACAAGTTACGAAAGTCTGAATGAAGCGAATAGCCTTGCAGCTTGAAGCAACCTCCTCCACTGTGCATGTAGACGTAAATGCCAATCTCTATATCCAAAAGAATTAAGCATCCACACACCAGAATTAGAAATTGATTTGTTTTTTAGAAAATATTACCATGATAATATTACATGCTGCAGCACCTCTAACTGTTGCAACTTCTCCTGGCATAAATAAAACAGTTTTCTGGAGTAAGAGCTTCATGGTACGTTCAGGTCCAGCTAACAGAATAGTGTACTAATTGATTTTATCCGAACCTTCAGGACGTGCCAATTGATGACAGGAAGTTGGGGCAACTATAATTGGAGCCGACGTCTTGTGACCGAGTACAGCAGTTGACATGTCTATTTTGCTAACATCAACAAGTATTATTGGCAGAATACTGAGTTTCTACAAGGTTAGTGCTGCGATCTATGTTGACGAATCAAGAGCAAGAATTACTAACTTACATGATTCTACGAAATGCTTCGATGTTTTCTTTTAGTGTGCACTGGTCCTCAGCTCCTCCAGCAAGGAAGCCATAGTACATCTTTGGAAGAGCTTGCCTTGCTAGCTCTTCAAATTCATTCACATTGACTGGTTCACCTGCCATTTAGTCTGCACACAAAAGTATTCGTATGTAAAATTGATCTCATTGTAGATTTTTTGTCTTCTTTTGAGAGCAGAATTTGAGGTTTTGAAGCAAAAATATTACTAGTGGTGTAGGATACAGATAAGAGTTCACGTCTCAAGTATCTCATAGTTAGAAGCTTATATGATCACTCAATTTTGGGTAATTGAGCACCATAGACACTCAATTTTGGTTAAGTGACCTCTATAGTCACTCAATTTTGTTTTGTCTTACAAAAGTCACTCAACTTTGAATAATTGGCCTCCATAGTCATTTTAGCCGAAAATATAATTTCCGGTATATATATTTAAGGGAAAAGGGTCAAATATACCCCTCTACTTTAGTTTCATAGTTAAATATACCCTTCGTTAGTCAAAGTAGATAAATATACCCCTTCTGTTAGTCAAGGTAGGTAAATATACCCCTTCCGTTATAAAAGTACACAAATATACCCCTCAGTCCACAGAATCTCAATTCCACCATTAATTACCCGATTTAACTTTAAAAAACCCATGCCCGACCCGCCCCGACCCGCAAATTAAATTCTTTCCACCCAAATATACTCACCACCACTACAACCGACCCAACACAACCACCACCACAACCAGTAAATTCTTCATAACCATCCTTAACCACAACCCCAATTTTTTTGTGCCTAAAACTTCAAGATATTGTTGATTCTTAGTTTTTAATTTTAGATTGGAGGACTGCTGTTTAGAAAGGAGGCTTGTGGCAGGGATTTTCTAGCCTTTTTGAGCCTAAAGCTTTCATTTTTATTGATTTTAATATTGCTAGCTACCTGAATATGTGATACAGTGATACTTGAAGAAATTTATCTCATTTTGCTCCAAGCCAAAGCTCTCTGTTGGATACCTAAGTCTTTTTAAAGTGTGAAATATTATAACAATCATGTTTGACTAATGACAATCATGCTTTCTCTAGTATTTTGCATATGATAGTCAATACTATATTAAGGATTTAATGTATTTACTGAGATCGAATGATCTTTATTGTTTTGTTCAGTGATGTCCGAGGACATGGTTAAGGATGGTTATGAAGAATTTACTGGTTGTGGTGGTGGTGGTGGTGGTTGTGTTGGGTCGGTTGTAGTGGTGGTGGGTATATTTGGGTGGAAAGAATTTAATTTGCGGGTCGGGCATGGTTTTTTTAAGTTAAATCGGATAATTGATGGTGGAATTGGGGATTCTGTCAACTGAGGGGTATATTTGTGTACTTTCTTAACAAAAGGGGTATATTTATCTACTTTGACTAACGGAAAGGGTATATTTGTCTACTTTGACTAACGAAGGCTATATTTGACTATTAAACTAAAGTAGAGGGGTATATTTGACCCTTTTCCCTATATTTAATTACGTGTCAGTTATAATTTTTTTTACATATCTTAAAAAATTAAAATCAATAATTAAATTATTTATTTATGATTCAATTCATCATAATTAATGCATATAATACTAAAGTTTAGGATATTACTCATCGTTAATACATAAAAATAATGAACTTAGACAATACGTCTCAAGTAATATTGCAAGACATAAATAATAATAATAAAAAAGTTATTCTAAGAATATAAAATTCTATCTCGACGACATTATCCCTCCTTCAGCCTCAATTTCAACTTCATTATTACTAGCAGAAGCTTCACCGGGAAATTCTTCATTATTTATGCCTTGCAATATTACTTGAGATGTATTGTTTAAGTTAGTTCTTTTTATGTATTAATGGTGAGTAATATCCTAAATTTTAGTAGTATATGCACTAATTATGATGAATTGAATCCTAAATATATAAATTTAATTATTGATTTTAATTTTTAAGATATTTTTTAAAAATAAATTATAACTGTCACGTCATTAAATATGTAACAGAAATTATATTTTGTATGAATATGGCCCTCTCGGCATGTTTGCATGAATATGGCCCTCTCGGCATGTCTTCATGAATATGGCCCTGTCGGCATGTCTTCATGAATATGGCCCTGTCGGCATGTTTTCATGAATATGGCCCTGTCGGCATGTTTGCATGAACATGGCCCTCTCGGCATGTTTGTATGAATATGGCCCTCATGGCAAATAAAAAAATATGAATGGCCCTCATGGCAAAAGAAAAAATATGAAAGCCCTCATGGTAAAAGGAAAAAATATGATGCCCCTCGTGGGAAAAGGAAAATATGAAAGGCCCTCATGGCAAAAGGAAAAAATATGATACCCCTCATGGCAAATAAAAAATATGAATGGCCCTCATGGCAAATAAAAAACACGCATGGCCCTCATGGCAAATAAAAACATGCACGGCCTTCATGGCAAAAATAAAAACGACAGATATGGCCCCTTCGACTAAATCGTCTTTCTTTCGTCCTTTATGTCGACTGTGACCCTCATGATCAGATATGCCGTATTGCTTTGCTGCGACCCTCTTGGTCGGATATTTTTCCCTTATGGCGTTCACGTCCTTTATAGCCCTCGTGGACCGATACTTTCCGGAAACCCGGTCTCTAGCGGTGGCCCCAACTCTTCTGGCGAACCATTTTCCTGCACATGAAACAAAGTTAGAAAAATGGGTCGTCCTCCTGACAACCTGGGAACCTGCATAAAAAAAAAGGTCAGATCCCTATTAAAGTTGATTCGCATTGCTGGCGCTGGCCGCATCTTTGGCTTTGTTGGTTTTCCTAGACTCAAATCCCCTTGGGTTCGGTATTCAAAAGATGAATTTATTTTAATAATGCAGGAAAATCATAAATGCATCGTTTTAAAACTGTGAAATTGATTGTCATGACATGCGCTCCCGAATGAGGAATAATCTTTCTCTGATGACTGAGGCTCCCTTATTTCCTGGTGCGGAATTTTTGAGACCCTCTCAAAAATTCTACCCCAGTTTAAATCTATTTGGCTGGCGAACTCTCATGCCGAATCTTCTAGATTGTAGGAAATTTTGAGGGAGGGCGCTGAAAGGTGAGAAATTTAAAGATTCCCTCAAAATTTCTGCCCCAGTTTGAGACTCTAGGTCGGCTGGCTCTTTATGATGGGCTGGAGGCACGAATGTTTGAGACCCTCTCAAATATTCTACCCCAGTTAGGCATGTGGCAATCTCTTTGTGTCGATCCTGAGGTTTAAAATGATGCATTTATCTCTGAGGTTTCTTAGGGGTTTCTTAGGTTTTTTTTTTTTTGGTGCGACGAGCTCAAAGAGAGCCTACGTATCCTGTCGCAGCAGGAATCAGATCAAAACGTAGTTTAGAATAAGAGTAAATGAGTTTTGGTTTTCCAAGCAGTACCGATCTGGTACTGTTTACATATTGAAACGGAACTTTTCCATGAAGGCTGTAGCCATATCTTCCCATGTATTCCAGCGACGTATATATTGTGTCGTGAACCATTCAGAGGCCTCTCGGGTCAGACTTCGGCTAAACAACCTTATAATGAGTGCCTGATTATCTCGGACACCAACCAGTTGGTCGCAGTAACCTGGCAAGTGGGCTTTGGGGTTGCCCGTTCCATAAAACATTTCAAAATGCGGTACCTTGAAGCCTTCGGGCAAGTCCAAATTTAGGTGTATGCATAGATCATCGTAGCTCAAACCTGTAGCTGTGCGGGTAGTTCTCATAGATCGTTCCAACATTACAGTCATTTTGAGCTCAATCATTTCCTCTTGTTTCTCTTACTCGGCTTTCTATGCCTTTTCCATCTCTTCATAGTGATCAATTTCTTGGTGATCGGGTGAGAAAGTGTTTGGGGTGACAGGTGTGTGGAAGGAAACAGTTGGATGTGTGGGGTGGTTTTAGTGGATGTAGGTAGTTTTGGTAGTTGGTAGGGAGACGGCCCTCAGTTGTATAATGAAGCTAGGGTGGATATTTTGTGGTGCTTGATAAGAGGGAACGGAGTGAGTGGTCCCAGGGACTCGGTTAGTGTTGGGGTATGGTACGAGGTACCAATGTGTCCATCAGGGACTAGGTTTAGGGTGAATGGCATGGTGGTTACAGTAGGGTCGGTGGGAAAGTGATCAGGTAACGATGAGCTCAGAGATGGAAAAGGCGGCGGAGGCCTTCTAGTTTTAGCAGGTGCCTCTCGGGAAGCATTAATAGCTTCATTTCGCGTGACCTTTGCTTGAAGGTCGGCGATCTTCTTAAACAACATTTTCATAACGTCCTCAGTAGGCGAGGACTCAGGCATTTCTTGTAAGGGTGACTCTCTAAGAGCGAGATAAGCTTGATTAGTCTCATTCTCAGAAGTACCAGTCATTTTTGCTTTGCCTCGATCTTATTGGGACAGGGATGCTATTGCAGCTTTTGATCTTGTGAAGTATGCTAGTGTGAACACGAATCAACTTTCTCTTCTATAAGAAAAGAACAACTCAAAAGCAAACAATGTTAGCTTGTTAGGCAATAAAAGATAAACAAGATATCACACATAGTTGACAGGTAAAAGCACGTAGCACATAAATAATCATAAGTCCGATTTAAATGCTTGATTGATCCCTTATACCGAATTTCAGGCATTTTGGCTTTGTTAAGTGGGGGAATATATATTTGTAATATATGGGGCCTGATCCTTATGTATACTGCCTACGTATCGTTTCGCAGGAAATCAGGCCTATCCGTAGTTCGGTTTACATAAAATAAAGACTCCCTAATTTAGCCTACCCGTGACCAGGCCCGATAAAGGCTTCCTACGTATCCCTCCTTGGGATATCAAGTCGGCGTAGTTCCTTTTACATATAAATTGGGGGGACAAATCTGTTTAAAAATACAAAAAATGGGATCCCCTAAAATTCACCCAAAAGGTGATCTCTTCTAGAGATCAGAACGGGTTGTTTGTCCTTTCAACCCTTCTCCCAGCCCACAGGCCCTAATTTCTAATACTGTGGCGAGAGCACCACCCATAGGCTGCCCGTGTGGACTAAATGTTCCACCTCAAACTTAAAAGCCTCACACTCCTCAATGTCGTGCCTAAAGGCTCCGGAATGGTAAAGACACATCTTTCTCCGGATGGTTCCTTCAGCCAAAGCTCTCTAGGTTATGATTAGGCTAATCTTCCCAGTGCTGACCAATTTCTGGAAAATGCTAGCATACGAGTCCTTGAAGACAGTGAAGTTGTAACGCCAAATGTGAGTGTTTAGCGTGATCCCTTCAGTTGGGAAATACTATCGTGGACCAATAATGAGTGGGGGGGGCCATAACTTAGTGATTATCTTCTCGCCAATCATTCTTATAATCCTTTTTCTAAGGGCCAAACATTCATTAGCAGTATGGCCTAGCTGTTCTTGGTGAAATGGACACTTTTTATGTGCAAAGATCGGGGCACAGGGTGGTAATCTCTCGAAGCTAACGGAAACCACTCCCTTACTCCTGAGCTTGTCAAAAACCTCTTCACTCGTCACATGCCTTGGCGAGACGCGGAAAGGGCAGGCCACTTCCTTGAGTGCGATGGCCCACCAATCTGGCTATGCTGGGCGAACAAACTCTACTCGCTCTTAAGTTTCTCTTCTTGGGCTTGCAGGGGCGACAGAAGCAGCCTCTCTTGATGGCCAAGTTAGTTCCAATGGATCAGATTCCACTTCCTCATCTTCATATTCTTCAAGTATGGGTATGTACTCCGAGAGTACCCCTTGCCTTTGTCCAAAACGTTCTCATCCTGATGTTTCATCTCAACATGTTCTTTGGGCGGGCTTTCCGCCGAATCCATCAACTTATCGACTCTTTGATCTTGGCTTTAACCGCCCGAATTTTCTTTCTAGGTCTTGAATCTTGCGGCGAAGTGAACCCTCACCTTTCTTCCTAGCCTGGTGCTCTGGGAAATTCTTAGCATCCTTCTTCTACTTCTGAAAATGTAGCTGAATTTAATACTGGTCTATAGATAATTCGGTATATTTTCCTTGTTTTTCTTTGGGTAGTGGTCGGCACTTGAGATCAACCAAGCACTTAAACGGGACATATGAAGCAAACAAACACGTAAAGTAGTTTATACAGGTATGAGTCTATTATTCGCGATTCCTAAGCCCTTTTGAACTAAGCCATTTGTATCAAACCATTGCCCCATAATCATAAAATAATATTCCTCCCTGAAAGGGTACAAAAGGATAAAAATAAAGATAGTGCATAAAGTAAATCAACAGAAATATCCTCCGGTGGCCAATGATGAAGCTCGATCAATCCTTGCCTTCTTCGCCTTTCGGAGGGTAGTCTAGATATGAAGATGGGCCGATGTCAATGTGGCCTCCATCAGAAAACCCTTCTGTAAGAAACTCATCGGGGCAACATCATCTGAGGTCTTCTTTATCCTATCATCAAGCTCAATTAAACAGTCATTAGTGAACTCCAAACTCATGTCTCAAACTTGCTATAATGGCTTGGTCGTGCTCAATCTTCTCTAAGTACTTAGCATCTCTATAATCAACTCTTCTCCGAATCATACGGGCTCGGATCTCAGTCTGTGAATCCGTGTCTTGCGCACAACTGTAAAGAATAAGCCTAGGAGCGAGAGAACCCTTCAAGTCGGCCCTCAACCAATCCTTGTATTCTACTTCACAACCCGGATGGAACCAATTGGAAGCTAAGGTATCGGGACCTCAAGTCATGCGACCTTTCCACTTACGCAAGCAATCCCCGGCCCTCGGAGTCCTATCCCCGTCATAATTAATGATGAAATATCTCATGCCCCCAACTTGGGGTATAATTTGGGTCCTCCCAAATTGTCTCAAGACTCTAGAAGGTGCATAAGGGTGAATCCCTCGAATCCCCATAAGCGGCAAAAACGGGCACTTTCTACCCTTAACCACAACCGTATCGGATACGAAGTCATGAAACATCCACTGAACAGTCTCTTCCTTCAATCTAGAAACACTGAAGGCCCAACTTTTCTTGTTTTGATCCTCGAAATTCGAACAGAAGTTAAGGAGACTGTCCTTTTCCGCTGGCTTACTTAGGTGTTGCTACCCCTGACTTTGATCATTTTTTTGGGGATCCACCATTGTAGGATTAGGTTGCATCCTTGGAAGTATTTGTAGTGGTTTCTACAGAGGCTCAGGGCTCGGTATATGTCGGCTAGGATGACAGGGGTTAAGTCAAAGTATTTGGCGTCTTTTTGGTGGTTTATGCCGTAAAAGATGGCATGGGTGACTGAGATAACTCGGGTGTCTATGGATAATGACCAATATTTTGGAAAGACCATAGTTCCCAAGAAACTAAGGGCGAAGGCTAACGGTCGGGTGGCTGACCTGTTATAACCCGTACTTTATATGTTGATTTTCGTCGTGAGTTAGCTGACGTGATTTAGGAAGCGAAGTTTTCGTCAAGGTCATAAGAGATTCTACATGTTCATTCTATGTGTATGAGGGTTTAATTCATGTCTAACAAGTATCGGAAAGATTGGAGGTTGAACAAATTGTCACGACCCAACCGGAGGGCCATGACGGGCACCCGGTGCTAACCCACCCGGGCACCTCCTATCGTACATCCACATTTATCTCTAGGTGGGCCACATAACTAAATCATAATTTCTATCCGTCATTCATGCAATTCTTAGTGGCAACGATACATTCATAACATCATTAACAACTATACCCCTATCAATGTACATAAGCCGACGAGGCTATCAAAATGATATACAAAATATAAGCCGACAAGGCTTCAAGAGATCTATCCATATACACTCTACAAGCCTCTAAGAAGAGTAGGTAACATCATATAGGCGGGACAGGACCCCGCCGTGCCCATGTATGTACACAAAAGAATAATACCAAAAGTTATAGCTCCGGATGAAATGGAGCTCCTCTATGTAGTCCCTGAATAAGAAATGCTATGGATCAAGCCTGTCTCCCTGGCCACCTGCGGGCATGACGCAGCGTCCACAAACAAAAGGACGTCAGTACGAATAATGTACTGAGTATGTAAAGCATAATCAACATCATAATAGGAGCATAAGAGACAGCATAAGAGATAGCATAAGATGGGAGAATCGGGAGATAGCAGAGCCATCATCATAATTACTTACTTGTCTCTCATAGGGACCTTCCATTTCTAATTCGTGCTCGTGTACACACATATAAACATATACATATATCTACATCCGTATCCGTATTCATATACATATTCATATCTATAGCATACCCGACCATGGAGGTTCGGTGGTTTCACATACCCGACTATGACAAGGCTCGGTGATTATACATACCTGGCCCTACCAAGACTCAGTGTCATCTGTACCCAACTGCAGTGGTGTGTGCGCAATAGGTGTCATACCCGGCCATGTAAGCTCGGTGTTACATAATAGTCATACATACTTAGACACGTATACTTAAGAGTCCATAAGTATCATCAACATCATTACCATTATCGTTTTCGTTACGTCTATCCTTGGAGGGTCAGCTATCATATAAAGGATGCAATGGAAATCATGAAAGTATCAAGGATCATGAGCTTTAGTAGCTTTAGAGATAGAATCATTTGAAGGACATTATAGAACTCATGAAAGGATGTATATATATATAGCCAAGGAACCATGCCTTATTGAAAGAAAGGTTAGCCTTACATACCTCTTTGCCTTCTAAACTATCTAACATTCACCGTTGAAGCTTGAATAATCTACATTTAGAAGGATTCATACCATGGTTAAGCCTTAATGATACTCTTAAATTCCAGCTAGAATAATTCATAGTCTAATGAAAATTGGGCAGCATTTCCCCTATTTCGTCAACTTCCACCATATCACAAAATAACTCCCAACAACCACAATAACATCCATAATACACTCATAATATCTAATTCAAGTAATCACATTACACTAAGCCTTCAATATTCACCCCCATTTTCAACTCATACTAGCAACTTCATACCCAATTTAGCACATTTTCATATAACGCTTCTTCATCACCATTATTACCTTTCATAATATGGTTATATCCATATCATACTAAGAATCATGACTCCATATAGATTACTACTCATAAACATCATAAAAGCTACATTTAGACTTCATTTTCTACCTTCTTCTTCCACCCAAGCTTTGCTACAACCAAACATTATCAACAACATGAAATAAGCATGGAAACTAACCTTTTCATCCCATAGAAACAAGCTTTGGAGCAGCTATCAACTTTGTGCAAAACCCTAGCTACAATGCCCAAGTTTTCCTGTAGTCTACAAACCCTAAGAAACCTTCTAACGTATGAACACTTTGATTCTTGCCTCTTGATATTTGTTTTATCTTGGATTAGGGTGGAATAAGTTTAGAGAAGGGTTTTGAGCTCTCAATACTTGTAGAAGATGAAAAATGAAATAAAAGAACCAAGGGCAACTATTTATACAAAAATTTAAAATCTGCCCGACGGATTTTATACAGACCACTTATACGGTCCGTATAACATTGTACGGTCCGTATAAGTGACCGTGGTTCACCATCATGGAAAACATCTCCCTGTTGGGTGTTATACGGACCCTTATATGGACCGTATAAGCGGTCGTATAACCCCACCTCTTCGAAATATTTCCGTCGTTCGTTCGATCTCCAATCCTTATGGAACCTTCTTGAAACTTGTTTAACATTTCATTACCAATCTAAGGAGAGTTAAAACTCTATTTTAAGACATCATTAAGTCAACATTAGCTCGGCACTTTACGGAATTTTTCAAAAACACAACATATACTTTGCCCTTCTTAAGGAACTTTCTCCTCTTACTTCCAACATCTTTGAAATCTTAACTAGGATCGTTAAACAACCTTTCTTACTTATAGAAACATCATATTCGTCTCACCCTACATTAGTCTATCTATCATATGACGACACAAAATTTTCCCGAGGTGTAACACAAATCATAGGAAACGAGAGTGACAACAAGGCCATTTCGATGCCCATTTCGACGAACCGTGACAGCCCGTCAATCCCCACCGTCGAACCACCATCAGAGAGTCAGCTCTGATCAGGCAGTTTAACTCCACCACTCGATGGTCGTCAAGCATATTGACAGTCCGTTGAGTTGACCGTCGAAGTTGAGGCGATGGAAATTTTCTCTTTTATTATAAATGAAAAGGGTCACGACCTTGGGGCTCATTTTCACCAAAAATTAGATTCTTATAGACCCTCCAACCTCTTTCAACCATCTTAAACCTTTCATAAACATCCTAAGCTAATTCAAGTGAAGATCAAACCTTGAAAACCTAAACTAATTCATAAAAAGTGGCTGTTCCGCTTCTACTTGGAGTTGTGGTGAGTTTGATCTTGAGGAAAGTTGTGTGTGGCTAAAGTTCTTCAAGTATAAGGTATGTTCTTCATCTTATTGCTTATGTTGAATTGATTTGGATGTTTAGTAAGTCTTAAAGTCAAGAGAATCACGGTAGAGAAGTTATGATGTATTAAGTTGAAGTTGATGATTATAGGTTGAATTTGGAAGGGAGTTTTGGATTGATTTAAGTTTAATTTGAATGTAATCTTTTGACTATGGTATTGTTTTTGCCGTTTGGGAGTTGTTTTGAGGGAGCAAGTAAGTGATATAGGGGAAATGCAGCCCGAATTTCGTTAGCTAACTTATTAGTCTAGTTTGACCTTTTAAATGATTCAATGGCTTAACCTTAGTAAGGGTCATTTTGAATGTATATTTGTGAGCTCGGGAGAATAAGGGTTAAGTAGTTAAGGAGACAATAAGGTATGTTAAGGCTGTCCCTTTCTTTCTATGGCAAGATCTTATTGATACAAACTTATATACGAATGTCCTTTATAGTGACTTCATTCCTAGAAATGTTAAAAACTAAGGTTCTTGATCTTTATCTTTGTCTCGTGATGTTAATGATCTTGTCTTATGATTATTGGCCTTATTTATTGTCGTTAATCTCATTTTATAGCTATTGTCCCTTCAAGGTGAGATATGCGAATGATGATAGTTCCATAATGGTAATCGAAGGTTTACCGACCTTACATCACTTTGATAAGAGTTAGCTTTTATTTGGGCTCTCACGCATGATTTGTAAATATGTATGTATTTTCTCACACCGAGCCGCGCTGTAGTCGGCCGCGTACGACACCTATTGTGCACACCACTGCAGTTGGGTACGGATGACACCGAGCCTATATGGCCGGGTATGGTATTATGATATATGTATATGTATGGAAATGTTTTTTTCCAGGGAAAGCATGTATGTTATCCGCCTTAAGAGGCATTCAGATGTACAGGTTATTTCTCTATCTCATAGTTCTTTCATATATATGTCTTTATTCATCATGCCTTACATACTCAATACATTATTCGTATTGACGTTCTTTTTGTTTGTGGACGCTGCGTTCATGCCCGCAAGTAGACAGGGAGACGGATCAGACCCTTAGGTTGTTTTCTCAATGTTTGTACAGGAGCACTCCACTTGTTCCAGAGCTGCAGTTCAGTTGGTATGATTCTTTTGTGTATATATGGGAATGGCGGGGTCCTGTCCCGTCTTTCTCGGTCCATATTTTGTTATATCATTTTGATAGCCTTGTCGGCTTGTATATATGGGCGTAGTCTGATGACGTATATATGTGCATATATCTTTTGGGCTCATATCCCTTACGGTTTATGATATCTTTTAGTCAGCATTGTGGCCCACCAAGTATGATTATGTGATGTATGTACGCCATGAGGTGCTCAGTAGGTTAGCTCTGGGTGCCCGTCATGGCCCTCCAGTTGGGTCGTGACATGACCATTCGACATTGGTTTTAAACTCTCCCGGTGTTCCACGAATCCACCCGGTTTCCCGAACCGTTTGTACAATTCTCTAAAGGGTATGGTCGGGCCATGTGCCTAGTTGGCATGGGATAAATAAAGCATTTTGCATATTTGGGAGTAGATGGGCTTTTCTGGGATTAGGGCATTTTGGTCGAGTTTCTTTCTCCTTTTTAGGCCTGATAGTACACTAGTCAAGATATCCCTAAATTTCTCCAAAGTAGGGGCCATCTCTTCATTATCCCTAAAGCGGAAAACCATTCTATCATGATCCCAAAACCTGGTGATTACCTCTATCAACTCTTTACAACCCTTCATCGTCACGATGGACATCAAATTCCCTAAGTGACATGAAATACCCTTTCTTTCTTCTTTAATCATTTGTCTCCACCAAATGTGTAGCAAATTCGGTGTACTAAGTACCATGTCAAATTTCAAGTTGATAGACATCTACAAAACAAAGCTAAGGTTAATCCCTCCCCACCCCCCCCCCCCCACCCCACCCCCACCCCACAATAGGCAATGGTTTAACACAGAGGCACATTTACATATTTCCAATTAGCACATAATATGAGATGCGGTGATTTTTTTGGTCATAGACCGTACTTGATACGGGGTAGTCTCCCTAACGGGTTTAGATACGTCTAAAATATCCAAACCCAAATCTAGTTCATATTTGGATTTGGCTTAGCCGACATTCCTCACTTGAAAGCCAAGAAGTGTAAGATGAAAAATATTATGCTTGGCTTCTTCATCTACTTACCACCCCCCGCCACTCGTGGTCATAAACTTGAATCCAAGTTAGGTGCCCAATTCATAAGCTCCAAATGGCGAGAAAAGAGATTAAGGGAAGTCTGAGTACCCGAAGTTGAAAGCTGAGGAGCGTGTTTGAGCTAAGTGTAGGGTCGTGCCAACATTAATGTTGAAAATTATGCTGCTAGCTAGGCCCTAGAGGGTCTCAGGGAGTATTTCTCACCCTTATTTTAATTTTTCTCTACTATACATGCATCGACGACAATGCATATTTTTAAGTGTGGGGTGGGTACTTCCGATTTTTGAGGTCAAGGATGATTATGCCATAGGATTTTTATTTTTTTTTATTTCTTAGCCTTATATATTAAAAAAAAAACTAATAAAAATTCAAAAAGATTTTGTTTTCTTTGTTCGTTCTTTTATTTTTCTTTTATAGCTTCTTTTTCTCTTTTAGCGGCATACATCATCCGCCCCCTTTGATTTTCTTATGGCCTCGGTTCTTTCCTGAGGGGGGGCCTTTGAACCGGGTAATTTTTTTATTTTTTTTTATTTTTAGGATTAATTTTTTTTTTAGGAGTAGTAAAGAAGAGAGAAAAAAGCCTCTTTTTGACTTAGTTGATATTAGCATATTTGGGCCCGAGCTTGAGTACTATTTTCCTGTGAGTGCTTGAGTAATGAAAAAAGTAGCAGACTTTCTGACACCTAGGCTCAAGATAGTGGCTCTGTATATAGCTTATTCTTATTTTGTAGTTCGCCATGATCCTATCTGTCTTAGAATAGAATTGATCCATCTTTATTGATACTTGTGCCATGTGTGCTGAGGATTTCTTACATATATTCCAAGTTTTGCATCATAGTCTAGAACTTGCCCTGCATGTTATTGAAGCGAAATAAAAAGTGTTGCTCTGTTTAGAAAATGATTATAGGCTTTCTTTGATAAGTCTTGTGGATTTTAGCCTTTTCAAAAATTGTGCCACTAGTTAGCCCTTTGAGCCTGTAGCCTTTCATTTGTTAGTCGTATTTTTACCTTGATCATATTTGTTGAATCCCTGATTTTTGCACCCTGATTCCTTGAGCACTGTAGCATAGACTGTGATATTAATTAATAAATCTAAAGAAAAGGGATGGTCAAGTGAAAAAATGGTGACCAATGATAGCTGCAAAGTGATGAAAAGGCCCTCTAACAAAGAATGTGACATGAAAGAATGTGGAAAAAAATTGCTTGAGAACAAAAAATGAATCGTTCTTGATATGATGAGAAATACTTGTGAAATAATTGATGAAGAGACGGCTGAAAAATAAAGTGAAAAGATGAAAATAATGGGTGATGAATTCTAAAATTGCAAAGTGCTTAGGGAAGTGTAAGTCACTATTATATAATTTTCCTACCTGTCCCCTAGCCAACATTACAACCCGTTAAAGTCCTATTTGACTTTATTCAAGCACACTTAATTAGTAGAGATGTACATAATAGGCAAGCCTATGGTTCTTTGTGCATACATGTGAATTCTTTTGTGAGTGCGAGAGTTGTTCTTTGATGCTAGTCCTTAAATCATATTCAATTCTTTAATTTGAGTGTGTGGACTATTTATTCTTGTGAGGGCACTTGTTTTATGATAGATAGCTAATGTTGTTAGCTTCTTTGACAGAATAGGTGAGCGAGCTTAAATTTGATGAGTTAGAGTCCGATCCATCTCTGAGATTAGGAGGTTAGAAGTTTGTTATTTGTTTGTTGACTTGTAAATCTTGCATGATGATCAGGAAGTATATATTTGATGGTTTGAGTTGCTATAGGGCCTAATTGTTGGTATCGACCAAAGTGGTGGTTCCTAGGCTTGATTTATTGACAGTGGTTTTATTGCTTACTTTGCATATATTTAGTCGTTGTTGCCTCACATTCTAGTACTTTTAATCGTCTTTTAAGTATTAATTATAGTGGTTTGGACTAATATTGGAATAAAGCGATGTGAAGATAAAGAGATTTGGAGCAAAATTAAATAAAGAATGGAAGAAAAAGATGAATTAATAATACTTGAATTGATGTTTGAATCTCCAAAAACTAGAGAGTATTTGATGTTCTAAGTCAAGAGACAAAATAAAAATAACTCATAATAATTAAAACCCTACAATGGCTATTTATAGGTTCTGAAAACGTAAAATTTACAGATTTATACTTTGGTCCCCGTCGGTACAAAATACGGTCTGTATTTCACAATACGGTCCGTAAACCAGTTTACGCCCAGGGTTTCCTTCAAGATATGTCCAACTGCAACCTCGTGGAATACGGACCGTATTTTGATTTACGGTCCATCTTCTGCGTGGTCGTCTTTCAACTTGCAAAACTTCAACTTTCTGTCAAGTGTCTAAATTAAATACGCTTTGAAATACGGACTGTAAAGTGGAATACGGTCCGTAAAAGTTGTTCATATTTCACCATCTTCTCAGCATGCCTTTCTGGTTCTGCTTATCTTTAAATACGCCCATGGAATTCGGCTTGTATTTGAGAATACGGTCCGTATATTGAGTTTACGGCCAACTTCTGCACTTAAACTGTTTTCATTCTAAATCTGTTCCATTACCTGAAAAACTCTAAAAACACATTAAACAGACACTAACTTGCTTTAAAACAAGTAAAAATTGTCATAATTTTCAGGCACATCACTAATCCTAGACTTATGCAAGAGTGGGTTTTTCGAATTGATCTTGGACCCGAGCGGACTACTCGGGGTGAACCGTTGTCGGCTGTTAGATGACCGCACACCAACTCCGCATTCAACGTGTTCCAAAGAAAGGGTGTTTCGGGTTTTTTAGTGAAGGCTAGACCGCGATCTCACATGTCCCCTTTAAAACCATGCTTTTTGCTAGGAATGGCAGAATTTATGATATGATATGGATGACAGTTATAATTGCGGAAAAGTAAACACTTAAGCAAATATTTACAATTAAAATCACATTATATTGAAACACTTATAGTTAGAACCTACGAAATCCCCAGCAGAGTCGTCATCTGTTACGGTTCACTTTTACGGAGGTGCATAAAAGCTACTAAGAGGTTGTTGGTGCTCTAAATTGAATTTTAGTATTTTTAGAGTCGCCACCTAATCTATTTAAAGGAAATTAGGAAAATCGAGTTTAAAAGGGTTTATCAAGCAAGAGAAAAATCCTTGGACTAGAGTTCGAGGTAAGGGTTCTGAAGATCCCCTAGGGAAGGTTTTAAGCACCCTAGTATTAAGGATCCGTAGAATACAATTGACCTACGAGCTTCAATGTGTGATTAATGTAATTATTTGCTTAAGTTTAGTTTTCAGCAAAATGTCATTCTTTTATCATAAAATTCGAAATTTTGGCAAAATATCCCCCTTAGAATAAGGGGGTTTTGGTTTCAAAAATCTGTATAAGTGTTCAACTCACTTCATTGCCGGACTAAGACACACTCGGGATTCCTCCCAAGTAGAGTCGCTACTATTTAGTCCTTATAAAATTAGTTTAGTACTTATAGGTTTTATTATACATATATAAGAAAATATGGAGTATATATCCTATTTTTATAAGTATGTATATAAGAAATGAAAGTTTATTTAAGTTCATTTCTTGTCCATTTTTGAAACTCATACAAGTCAACTCATATTCACCCAAAGCCATCTTATCCTTGAATTTGGTCCAAGTATAGTTCTCTTTGTTTTTGTCCATAAAGTTTGGGCTTTTGGCCCGAAAGGTCTGATTTCTTTTCTGAAAATGAATCCAAGTCCAAACCGAAAAATTTTGCTCTTCTGGAAAATTTCAAGTTTTTGTGGTCCTTTTTCTAAAAAAAAAAAAAAAACACTTAACCGAATTTGAAAGAACACCTTTTATCAATTATAATCCCAAAAAAAAAAGTCTTCCAATTCTGTTTTCTCGTTTTCGGCCCAAATCATATTCGAAGTCCAACATTGCTATTTTATCACTAGATTTTACAAAGGACAGAGGGCCCAAACTATTTACTACTTAGTCATTTTTGAAAATCATTTAGCCTTATTTAAAGTGTTGAACCACTTTTCAGCTTTGGAAAATCAAATTAAGTACCAGTTTCATGCAAATTTAAGTTTAGTCGAGTTTGAAAATGTTTTAGGCGACTTCCTAAAGATACTAAGTGTTTTTTCCTAAGTTCTAAACATACTTAAGGGTTCCAATATTTTTCAAGCGTCTATACAAATACAATGTACAGAATATATAAAGAAAATGAGAGAGAGTTAGGCTGGTGGGCCTACCTAAGCCCACCAGTTAGCTATTTTCGCCTATAGCTGGGCTTTCAAACAAGTCAGGTCATTTTCACTCATGACTGGGCCGTCAAAGTGTCAATATTTGCTTCCCTTTCTATTTTTCACGCGGACTCGATCAAAGACATTGAGGCCCAACAGGTTTCAATGCAAAGGAGCGGCTCAAGTGGCCCGGTATGCAATCACATAGAACACAAAGAAGATAAGGATTAGGAGGTGTTTAAGATTTGTATACTAAACTAAAATAAGAAAACTAATCATAGTTATCCATACACATATACGCAATCACATACTTAGTCCATTAGATTAATTATAGTACAAATGCCTGGCCCATATACCAGTCAGAAAAACGAAAGTAGTGAAGGCAAGCAAACAAAGGTCCAATTAAGGCAAACAAAAGGAATCCATCCAAAACTATGTTCTTTAAACACATTGACTATTATAACAGAGGATATACCTTATATATACTAGGTATACCAGCTCATATATACCAAAGGTATACAGAACCCTTGTGTATACTTAATGTATTTGGGGTATACCTTCTGTATACGCAATTTATACTCAAACAGACCATTATACAAGTTTACAAAGAAGGACTTATCATATCATAACACATCTAAAGGGAATTCAAAGGCCATTTACAAGACAACATACCAGTGATATACCTCACATAGACCTTAATATACAAACCCTTATATACCAAAGGCATACAGAAGCCGTACACTCTAGATATACCTGAGTATACCTCATGCATATTCAAGTATATACTCCATATCTAGACATAAACAACATGTATATTTCAATCTATTTGACATGCTTATGAGGCTAAACTGGTATTCCACAAAAGGGCACAATACTCAGCAAAATATCAACCAAATTTGCACAAAGGATCCTTATTTAACATGGTATGTACCAGATGCTTAGAAACAGAAGAATACATAAAGGGGAAAGGGGAGGGGTGCAACATGGCGTCCTAGAACTAATTCCATCATTCTAGATGAGATACATACAACAAGTTCATGTAGCATTAGAGAGCAAAACAGGTTTAAATTTGAACAGAGTATGCACATTTGACAAATGGTGAGAATGAAACAAAGATTATATGCAATGACAGGTTCCAATCCCTGAAGATAGTATGAGCAAGGCAAGCAGGCATATGGCATAATTAAACACATCATAGACCCTAAATGGACATAAGTAGGCATTGTAGGCATATAAGTCACATTTAAACAAATCATAAGCACAGGTTTGAATCATACATAATTCCCATAAATTGACTCAGACTTCACTAACCAGAGATAGACCAGAGTCTGTAAACGGGCTACTTCAAACATGTAATTGATCATTTACAGCAAGATGTTAAGATAAAAAGCCTAGTTAAGGTGATTCTGCCTTCACTTTTAAGCCAGCACTTTGGGCACACATCAGTCACATATATCCTAGACTGCTATATACTATCACCAGTTAACAAAGTCATGCTTTAAGCTCAAATTTAGACATGAAACATGTATATCTCAGCAAATCAAAACAACTCATTGGCCACATAGACCCTAGAGCACTTTAAACTAATATTGAACCCAACCACATAAGTTATCAACATATGCATATATTAGCTCTGATTATAGGCATGCAACACAGTTTGTATTAAGGTATTTGGCAACACAGATGGAGTTTAGCAGGCAAGATACTAGCTAAACATAGTTTAAAGCTACTGATACCATGTCCTTAACACAGTAGGGATGGATTCATCATGTAAATTGTAGGAAGACACAACTACACATGATTTCAGTTTTGAGTATACTAAACAAGAACCAAAATGGGCATAATATCAACTAAAATGCCTACTCACATACTGAATCTTGACTAGGCTAGCCTTAAACTAACATTACCACATGAAAACAGGACAGGGGTATATTTGCACCATTTTGTAACGGCAAGGATATATATACATAACTTTTTTAACAGGGATATATCTGCTCTAAATCGCAAAGTTGAGGGGTATATTTGCACCTTTGCCCTTTAAAAAAAGATGTTATAGGTTAAGACAGTAGATACAAACAATGCAAATACCTCAACAAACATGTTTAGAGGCGAATCCAGGATTTCAAGAGGATGGGTTCACCATTGCTTTTAAGATAAGATAAAAGGAAAGTTAAAGATTGCTTTAGAAATTAAAAAAAAAAAAAAGTGCAGCAAGTCGTGTTCGATCCCCCGACCTTGAGGAATTAAACCCAACTCCTAGCTAGTGCTCCACTCGGCCTAATTTGACCATGTGTTCCTTCAGTTAATATTAGATATATTTTTAAAATTATACATATAATATATCGAGTTTAGTCGAGTGACCATGGATTCAACGTAACCCATTTTTTCTACATAAATTCGCCTCTGAACATGTTAGATGATCAGGAAACAATTGGAAGCAAGAACTGTGTTGGAGCAAGTTCAGGTGAATTTAGCAAGCCACAAGGGATTGATTAAACAGATTTATCTTCAGCTGACAGGGCATTGCCCATAATGAGATGGAAAGGTCTTATGTTCAAGAATGCAACTCGACCAAAAGCCAAATTCTCACTCTGGCTGCAGCTACAAGGAAGATCGTTGACAACTGATAGGTTAACACTAATTGGGAAATAAATGTAGATTCATTTTGCAGTTTATGTGCCTCAACTAATGAATCTAAAGATCACTTATTTGTTCACTTTAATTTGAATAATCAGAAAAGCTATGGGAAAGATCAATACTATGGCCGGCTTCATTTCCAACGTAACCTCGTCCTGCCACAGACTGAGAACAACATATTAATTAATTGGGTAGTCATGAAGACCAAAGGGAGAACACAGAGTGCACAACTGATTTGAATGGCCTACACTAAGTTTGTTCACTCTATTTGGATTGAAAGGAACCAAAAGATCTTTAAGCATAAAGCAAAGACCTGGGAATGCCTAGCTAGAGAAATAGCTTATGTTTGTCATGTAAGATACCGTGTAGAAGTTAGGATTATTATTCAAAACTTTGTGTTCTAGAATAGGTTCTACTTTACTTTCTTTGTAATTAAGAGTACCTTGATGCTGCGAGGCGAAGTCAAGATTTGAGACTCATGGGTTTGGAATTTTAAGACGGAATAACAACTTCAAGATAAATATAACCCTAAAAGTTCTTTGAAGATCTGATGGTTTGAAGCTTTGAGCGTTTGTAAAGAAACTAATAGTCGGATCTCTTTTGTTTTAGAGTCGAACGTGGTTTTTACTTTTTTCACTTATCAACTTTATGTTTTGTTTCCTAAAACTAAAGTTTTAAGAAAATTTACATATATGAAAAACGAAAAATTTAGGCAAAGGAAAAAACTAATGCAAGAGTGAGGATCTAGTTTATCTTTTCTTGTAATTTTAAAAAATGAACACATAGCGCAAAAAACAAAAAAAAAAACGGAAAAGGGCCTAAAATACCGTCGAACTATTAGAATTGGTGCAAAAATACCCTTCATCCACCTTTGAGCCCCAAATACCCCTGTCATTCACCTTTGAGCTCCCAAATACCCCTGACATCCACCTATGGGATCTAATATACCCTTATTTCTAACAGTCCCATGTTGATGCCCAATTTTGTCCATCCTTTTGCCCAATTTACATCGTTAAGCTTCTATTTTAATATTAATTATATTTTTTTTATCACAACCTATAGTTAAATTTCTTGATGATCTCTATTATTATTATTATTATTATTATTATTACTGTTACTATTACTATTATTATTATTCTTATTATTACTATTTCTATTACCATTATTATTATTACTATTATTATTATTACTACTACTACTACTATTAGTACTATTATTATTATTATTATTATTATTATTATTATTATTATCATCATCATCATCATCATCATCATCATCATCATTATTGCTACTGTTACTGCTACTGCTACCTTTTCGTTTTACTAGAAAAAAAAATCACTCATGCATTTATTCTCCTTCTGGTTTGATTGCAGTGTTAATCCTATTTGTCTTCTCTATAAATATTTATTTAAACATATTTTTTGTATTAGCGTCACTCTTATAGTTGTTGTTATATTTCTATGATTACTTTACTATTACAAGTGATAAAATTATTTACCAAAATATTTTGTCCCTCTACTTTTATTATCATTATGAAAATCTATTTGAAATTACTATATTCCCCAAATAAACCAAATAAATTTTTTTCACCCATTGCCTACTTTTATTACCCAGCCCATAATCCCTTTCCAACTAAAAATCCCCAAAGGCATCAGGTTATCCCCAAAACCAAATATCCATAACTCATTATTATTTACTCAAAATTCCTAAGACCCTGTCATCTCTAAATTTCTTTAAAATCAAACATTCCCCGATTCTCGTCGAAATTCCACGGCTACAAAATCCCTTTCTTTGTGCCTTTTATATTCTTTCATTTATTCTAGCTTGATTTTCTCTTCTCTTCTCTTTTCAATTCCACTTTCTTTCCTTAATTCATTCACCTTAATTTCTTACTAGTGATCATAAAAATCATAGCTTAATATCCTTCTTAATTGCGAAATCGAAACTTTCCTCTTTTCATCTAATATGCAAAAAAACAAAATGACAGAAGTTTGGACCCGAATCTATTCGAAAAATCCATCCAAGTTCAAGATTATTATTATTATTATTATTATTAATAATAATAATAATAATAATAATAATAATAATAGTAATAATAAAAGTAATAATAGTAATAGAGATCATCAAGAAATTTGACTACAAGTCGTGATAAAAAAATATAATTAATAATCTAATAAAATAGAAGCTAAACGATGTAAATTGGACGAAAGGATGGACAAAATTAGGTGTCAACATGGGGCTGTTAGAAAATAAGGGTATATTAGACCCCATAGGTGGATGACAGGGGTATTTGGGGACTCAAAGGTGGATGGAGGGTATTTTTGCACCAATTCTAATAGTTCGAGGGTATTTTAGGCCCTTGTCCGAAAAATAAATGATGCGGGTGGTTTCAAACCCACATCTCTCGAGGGAACAAAAGACCTCGCTTGCCTCTTTGGCACCATCGAACCAGTTGCTTGTATTTGTAATTTCACACGTATAATTATGCTTGTATTTGTAATTTCACACGTAAATAATTATGTATTTTATCTAATTTTTTTAGTATAAATACAGGGTCTATGCAAAAGTTATTGGATCGTCCTTGCTTGATAAGATAGCAAGCTGTGAAGGCTATGCTTAGAGCTGTCAATATGGGTTTGGTCCGCGAGGCCGGCCCAATCCAACCCTTTATTTAAGTAGGGTTGGGCTAAGATTTCTTTGGCCCATATAGAAGTGAGGCTCAAAACCCAGCCTCTCTTGGCCCGACGGCCTCAAGGGTTGGGCTGAGGCCAGCCTTTGAGGTCAGAAAAGAATAATAAATTAATTAATTTAAAAAAAATATATAAGTAAATTAAACAAAAAGATAAAAAGTAATGAGAAAAAAGAATGTACTTACTACTAAGTAGTAATTTGAAACTAGAGTAATACTTTTTAGTCTTAGAATTTATATTATGTTTAATCTCTTTTGAACGCGATCTGAATTAGTGATTAAAAATAATAATTTATATTTGTTCTCTTGAATTTTTTCTTCTATGATATGAATTTACGCAAAAATGAGTGGTAAAAGATTCTATTTCATATTGCAAAAGTTTCATGTTCAAATTGTACCAAAAATCACTTACAAAATATTATTTCGGAAGACGAAAAAACTTAAAGGACTGGCCCGTCCTAGCCCGCGGCCCGCTTAGGGCTGGGTTGGGCTGCTATTTTCCTAGCCCTTCAATTAAAAGGGTTAGCCTGTCCTAGCCCATTTAATTCTTTGGCCCTTTAGGGCTGGGTTGGATTGGGTTAGGCCAGCCCATTTTGACACCTTTAGCTATGCTATAGATTTGTACTTTTTCACGTTAATTAATGAAATATCAGTTAACTACCAAAAATAAATAAATAATAATAACACCTCATAGTTTATTTTAAAAATGTGATTTAGTTAGAGGTGTTTCATAATAACGATTCTATATTTGAAAATCATATAACTAAACTTTTCATTTTATCTTAATAACTTATCTAAATCTCATGTCATATATAAAATAACAAGTTCAAAATCTGAGTTTTTTTTTTTTTTTTTTTTAATTTTATGCAAAATCAAACTCTCCACCATTTAAAGTAACGAGCTTTATTAATATTTGGCCGCTTGATAAAAATTAATTACACATGTTAACTGAATATACAAGAAGTATACACTAATTATGTAATATACAAGTATATAAAGGGCAGCTTATGTATATTATTAGAGTTGAGGGTCTACTAGAAACAGTTTTTTATACCTTCATAAGTAGGGACAAGACTGCGTATAATCGCACCCCACTTATGAGATTACACTATGTATATTGTTGTAAATTACACATGTTACACATTAATATACAAAAGTCTATATTTTGTTACTATTATTTTGATGAGTGACTGGTAAAAATCACAAAAACGAGGGAGTAGTGAATAATCATGAATCACATGAATGCAGTAGGTCTACCAAAAGCATAATAATAATGCCATTAAATTGAAACGTGGTATATTGTCCCAACTCTTTTTGTCCACTCTATTACAAGACTCCAACTACCAACTCTGACGCATTGTACATTGTTAATTAAATTGAACACCCTTTCTGTTTGTGTTAAACTGTTAATTCTGCAGACACAACTATTTTAGTTCAAATTTTACCCCAAAACCCTACTTAAAGCCTCCAAAAACCCTTCAACTGAGCCACCAAATAATGTCTCTATCTGTTCCTAACTTCATCTCTGTCAAATTTTCTGAGCTCAATGGTGTAAAGGTCAGTTTTTTTTCCTTTACCCTTTAAGGCTCTGTTTGGTTATCCCAAAAAAAAAAAAAAAAAAAAAAAAGGTCTGCAAAAATGAGTATGGTTGGTTATATGCTGCACACTGTTGAACTCTTATTACTAATCCAAGAATCAAGAATCTTGATATCATTGTATAGAAAGTCCCTTTATGATATGGTTATATGCTGCATACTGTTGAACTTTTATTACTAATCCAAAAATCAAGAATCTTGATGTTATTATATAGAATGTCCCTTTATCCCAACTTATGTGACACTTTTTGTTTTTTCAAGATTCAAACTAGGTAAATTTTGATAATTATTTTAAAATGTCATATTTGACTGAAGAAGTGCAACTTATAGTACTTTTCGCATAGGTTTTGAATCTAATTTAGCGTAAAAAAATATCAAATTGACTCTTGAGAAACGAGAAGTGTCACATAAATTGGGATGTATGGAGTAGCAAGTTAGTATCTTTGATTTGTGCAATAGATTGATGGGTACTTGCATTTTCTGTGATCTCTTCAATTTCCAGCAGCTATCCTTTAAAGGGATTTTTTATGTGATTTTTAGGTTAAAAGTGTAAAATTTTAAGCTGGAGGTACGTGGTTCACCAAAGCTTTTTCGGAGGGATTTTAAAGTAGTTGGAGTTACATCAACGAATATAGTATACGCTGCATACAATTGACTCTTACTACTAATCCAAAAATCAAGAATCTTGATGTCATTGTAAAAAAAGTCCCTTTATTTGGTACTTAGTATCTTTGATTTTTTGTAATAGATTGACGGTGCTCAATTATTTGCATTTTCTGTGATTTCTTCAAAATCCAGCAGCTCTGCTTTAAAGGGGTTCTGTTTATGTGATTTTTTTAAGGTAAAAAGTGTAAAATTTTAAGCTGCAGGTACGTGGTTCGCCAAAGCGTTTTCGGAGGGATTTTAAAGTCGTTGCAGTTACATCAATGTCAAAAGAGGCATCAAATTATATACCAGCAGCTCCTATATTCCTCCCTGAAGGACCATGGGAGCAGGTGAGGGACTTCTCTCTTTCAATCGATCAACTATACTGCAACGCAAACTAGTCGTCATCGGCTATCTGATTCAACAATATACATTCCACTTATTCGGGCCAATTTTTATTCCAATAATAAATTAGGAGTTATCTGCAGCTAGACGTTATCTATAAATATCACACCTTTTTTTAATTAGTGGTGTCAGGGCCATCTTGCGCGAAAGAAAAATCTAAATATCACAGTTATACCTATACTAACATATTTTAAATGTTATCAAGTATTGTTATCCCTTTGTTGGTGCGACTGTTTTATCCAATGAGATTGAGACTCTTTTTGTTGTGAGAATCTATTTATTTGGTTCAAGTCCATGGTTTATCCCATGTGTTTTGAGTTTTAGGAATTGGGGTTTTCTTGTTTTTGTTGTTGGTTGTTGAGATCACCTAAAGATAGAATTTTTAAGAGAAGCTGGATTATGGATATTTGAAACTTTTTGGAATACTTTGAATTTATTTTCTTGTGAGCTTGAATTCATGGTAAAAAAAACATAACTTTCAGCCAGATGGCGTGCGAATGGAAAATGACCTTTGAATTTCTCTCTGTGTTGTATGTGTTTGTTGCTTCACACAGTAATGTAAATACATTAATGAGAGATATTATTTTGTATTTATTGCAATTCTCTCTTTCTCTTTTTGGGTTGATTTCTGCTTTGGCAAAGTATGAATGCAGAAACATTTTGGTGAAAACTGAAGAATTATGTGAATGGATTATATACTACTCCCTCCGGATCAAAAAGAATGTCCACTTAGCCTTTTTTCTTGAGTCAAAAAGAGTGTCCACTTATCAAATCAAGAAAGAATTAACCTTATTTTTCCAGATTTTCTCCTATTAAGTGCTATGTGACCAAATCCCAATACCTATTTAATTAGGGGCAGTTTAGTCAAATTACCTCTATTTGTCTAGAGTTAGTATCTTCTTAAGGGGTGTGCAAATGGCTAAGTGGACAATCTTTTTGATCCGGAGGGAGTATAACTAATTGGAAAAGCTTAGCTTTACTTACATATTTTAGATTTGGCTGTCTTAAGTGTATGTTCTTGAGTCAAGTCCTGAAATAGGACTGGTAACATGGAAAAACAGGACATTAAGTAGTGTTTGCGAATTGCCATGCCCTCGTAATGAAATGATTTAGTGAATGTAGATACAGCGTGCTTCTTCTTTTACTTTGTCGGATAATTCATAGGGGATGATTGTTCCGAAAAACAGGACATTATGTAGTGTTTGCGAATTGCCATGCCCTCGTAATGAAATGATTTAGTGAATGTAGATACAGCGTGCTTCTTCTTTTACTTTGTCGGATAATTCATAGGGGATGATTGTTCCTGTTGAAGATAGCTTTTCTGATACATAGGGGTTTACTATTTGCGTCCAAGTCTAATTTTGAGCAAATGCATTTCTCAAAATCTTGATGAATTTAGCTCTATTCATCCTTTTTGTTACCATTGTCAACAAAAAAATTTGATGACTTTAGCCAGATGTTGGGAACGACTAGAAGGAGAATTGATCAACCCTTTAGTGTCAAACCAAAATACCGAACAAGCATTAGCTCTCCCTGAAAAGGAGGTGATCCAGCCGCACCTTCCAGTACGGCTACCTTGTTACGAATTCACTCCAATAGAAGGTTCAATACCCAGCAGTTACACATTGTTGATTTCAGACTCCTCTGGTAGAGCCAACAACCATTCAGTGAATTGTCTTGTGTTACTAAGTTTCAAGATGTTCACTGAATCTTCACGATGTTTTGGTGTTGAATTCCCTGAAATAGGAAATCAAGACTTTTCATCTAAAACAAAAGCAAAAACACATTCTTTAGTCTGATTAAGCATGCCCAAATGTCAGAGAGGATATTGATGTTGTGACTATGCAATGCTTCTTGTTCATTTGTGCGTAATGTGCTTTTTAACCCTTCATTCATAGCTATTAGCCTTGACATTATAAAGGGAACAAGGATAACACTTAGTGCAGAATCAGAGATTACCATGCCACTTGATTTTACATGGAGCTTCGAGTGAAGAATTAGTGCAGAGTCAGAGATTACCATGCCACTTGATTTTACATGGAGCTTCGAGTGAAGAACAGGAAGCCACTTGCTTGCTTCTTCTCATAACGCTCCAGATATTCAGAGCCTTGTCTTTTTAGAAATGGACTTATCAGATTTTCATTTCTTTTTCATCTAACACAGGGCATATATCATCAAAATGTTAAATTCATTCTCTCTCTCTTTCTTTTTTTTTTTTTTTTTTTTTTTTTTTAAGGGGAACCACCCAGTTCCAAAATCAGAACCTGGGTGGTATTTTATTGATTGAGAAAAAGAATACAAATTGGGGAGGGGGGAACTTAAACCTTGCCCCTATGAAATGAAACTGGACATTTCCAGTTTTATGCATGCATATGTACAGAACCTATATGATCTAGATGATGCATGTTACTAAGTACAAGATCAGCGTTTGCCATTCATAGCGATTAGCCTTGACATAGTTGGAGAATCTGTTTTATCTGATGAGACTCAGACTCTAGTTTTCTATACAGTTGTACCTAAGAGTTTCTATCTCACTTTGGCTCATGTGAATTGTCTAAGTGCTCTCCTTTGTCTCATTGTTATCTCGTAATCATTCGATTCCGCCCCTAAGCTAGCTCCTACTCCTCCTCCTTCTCCATGGATAGGTGTATTCCTCATTGGTGCTAGAAAATGAGGAATAAAAAATAAATATGGCCATTCTAAGTTACTCTAATGGGCATTTTACAATAGCGACAACATTTGTAGCTAGAGATGAGATAGATAATTGATGTCAACATTCTAGAGTAGTGCTAGTATAATTATGTCTGACCATCATTTCAGAATAAAGCAAGCGGAGTTTTATTGTAAGCTCAAAACTCATTCAAATTCATTACATTATATATCTATATTTGTGTGTCTATGTATTCCTAGTATATGGTAATTTTTTTGCAAATAGGGTTGAATAGTCTTTTTTCCTGAACCTCACTGCTTTACTACTTTGCCTTGTTCTCGAATTAGTTTTTTAAGAGGACAGATGATTATTCAGGACTATATGATATAACTTTGTCTGTAGACAACTTAGACTGCTTGAAATGTGTAGATTCCTGGTGGTGTTACTGCTGCAAAGGGTTTCAAAGCTGCTGGGATGTATGGTGGATTGCGTGCTCTTGGGGAGAAGCCTGATCTCGCACTCGTCACTTGTGATGTAGATGCCATATCTGCAGGTCAGCTACCCTGATATAGTCCTAGGTATCACTGTTGAGCTTTTCTGTGGTTCATGAGTGAAAAACTATATTATTGTTCGTATAAAATTCCTCCCTCCTTTCCTTGTAAGAGAAAAGGAGCATATACCTTCCTCGAAATGAAATAGGAACACATCTTTTTGGTGCTTGTGCTAAAACTTACCATCTAAATAATGAACCAATAGAAACTGATTAATCAGGAATCACCTTTTTCTTGCTTTTTCATCCAGGGGCATTTACTACGAACGTTGTTGCAGCTGCACCTGTATTATACTGTAAAAGCGCACTAAATGCATCTAAAACGGTATGTGGGAGAAACTGTAGTTATTGTTTTGCCTCACTTGAGGTGAAGGAACTCTTTTTCACCTCTGGAACTGTCAACCTCTGTTGCTCGGACTCTTCAAAAATGGACACGCGTGCGTGTCGGATCCTCCAAAAGTAGTGCATTTTTGAAGGATCCAACACAGTTGCGGCATCATTTGTGGAGTCCGAGCAACATAGCTGTCAACTCTCAACTTACAAGTGCTATTATATTTCATTACTCTGCTTATTGCTTGTTTACCCTATACTGACTTAAAGTGATGATGTCAAACGACAAGCAGCAAAGTCGTTGCAATTGATGACCATTGAGCCAAAAAAGGTCACACTGTCTTATTGGCTTATTTGAAAGTTTAAGACCGATGCTTTTGTATTTATTTGTTTTATTAGAAGAAAAAGATGCATCTCCATTTAAATTTAGGAATGACCACAGACTTTCATGAATTTTTATTATTTTGTGAATCTGAGAAGCTTATTAGATGTATATATTAGTAACCTGATGTCATAAATCGCTTGTAGCAAATTTGACTGCTTCTAATGTCTTGTCTTCTTATACGAATACTGCCACTTTTCAGGCTCGTGCAGTATTGATAAATGCTGGTCAAGCTAATGCAGCAACGGTAATTTCTCCTGAAATTTTAGTTGGAAGCTCAATCTTTGAACTTCAGTTCAAGTCATGGTGTATCTCTTCCTCTAGTTTCAATTTGATTGGCAGTAAAAGCAAAGCAGACTCATCCAACTCCACAATGAAGTGATAGGCTCGAAGTCATAAGTAGTGGTGCTGTCATATCACTTTTCTTTCTGTATTCATTGATACTGTGACTTGAGAGTTTCAGAATTTCCTTTTCAGGGCGATGCAGGTTATCAGGATGTAATAGAGTGCTCAAGTGCACTAGCTAAGGTTTGCATTTTGTCCATTTTTATTTAAACTTTAGGATGTTAGGTTTCTGATAGAACTTTTCAATTATGACAGTTACTTCAACTGAAGCAAGACGAAGTCTTGATCGAATCAACTGGTGTAATAGGTCAAAGAATAAAGAAGGTAAATACTTACATATTGCTCTAATTGGTTTTTCTTAACTGCTTGAACCACTTTCTTGCATATAGCAATGCGCAACGTTGGACGCCGTGAATTTACATTTTCTGGGCATATATATATATATATATATATATATGCTTTTACCGTGCGACTCCTGACCAGTAACCTTATTTTTTATGTTTTACATTACTGGCAGGATGCACTTCTCAACTCACTCCCAAACCTTGTTAGGCAGCTTTCATCAACTGTGGAGGGGTAATCGTCTTTTTTCTGATGTATTAATTTATATTTTTAATTGGCATCACCAGATTTTATCATATAGTAATTCTATTTCTTTCTACCACCGCATATTCTCTCTTTCTTTCTTTTTACTTACTCATTCGTGTTTGTATACATGTGTTCTCGATAATGAACTTCAATCCACTCTAGATGGCCTGTTCTGGTGAGGGATTGCTGATCTTGTATGTGCATTTGCAGGGCAAATTCTGCAGCTGTAGCTATAACGACCACTGACCTTGTTAGTAAGAGCGTGGCAGTTGAAACAGAGGTATGCAGATTCATTTTTCCAGGCATTTGTGTGTTTGTTATGATTAAGATTCTTGGATGCTATTGTTCATTACTCTCCCAATTTGTATGACAGTTTGAGTCGAGCTATTTATTTTGGGTTGAATTTTGTTAAATGTCATAAATAAGGATTTGAAATAATTATTCTGTAGTTTAAAAATACACGGCTAATGACAACACTCCTTTAGTCACTTTAAGCACAGGAACAAGTTTTGGTAAATTTGAAAGTAATTTGTTCAGTCACATTTTAGATAATGCATGGCTGTTGAAATGCTATGCTAATACCAACCATCAAAAGCATTAACTTAGCATATAGGCAAAATCAGTGTAATATTTGACTCAAGACCGCCTTTAGTCTGTGTATCCTGAGTTTCCATTTCTGAAAGGAAAGAAGCTATGATGAGTTTGTAATGAACCAATGACATATATATATATATATATATATCTGTACTTATGCTCAGGTTAGAGGAACTCGAATAAGAGTTGGGGGCATGGCAAAGGGTTCTGGGATGATTCATCCTAACATGGCAACAATGCTTGGTGTAAGTATCTTCAAAATTCCTCTGTTTCTCCCTAAGCAGTGAGAGTAATCTTACTGGATTCGAGCGACCTTTCAGGTTGTAACTACTGATGCCTCGGTCACGAGTGACGTTTGGAGAAGGATGGTACAGGTTGCTGTAAATCGAAGTTTTAATCAAATTACGGTAAGTGAGAAATTTATTTGTTTTTATTCTTCACCGCATGCTATTCTGACCATGAATGAGGACTGGAGTTCTACAGTAGAAACTTGCCCTGAATTGCAAATGAACATTTCTGGTGTATTTGATTATCAACTGAAGTAGTATAATTTTGAGTACACTGAAAGCTTAATCTAAATCGAGGAGCATACATTTTGACAGGTTGATGGAGACACCAGTACAAATGATGCTGTCATTGCTCTGGCCAGTGGACTTTCAAAATCATATGAGATTTCTTCTTTGAACTCCTCCGAGGCAGAACACCTACAAAACTGCCTTGATGCTGTATGTGCTATTATTCCTTTTAATTGCTTTATTCTCATCCAACTTGTCTGATTCTAGGCTGTGTCTGATTCTTGTCTCCTTGACGAAGATTCTCGTGGCACATGAAGTATTATGAACATGATAATAAAGGAATTCTTATAGCTGATCAGAAATAAACAAATAAAGGAATGTCTTTATAGCTTGCAGGAGTATTGACATGATTTCACTACAGGTAATGCAGGGTCTAGCAAAATCAATAGCTTGGGATGGTGAAGGAGCTACATGTTTGATTGAGGTCTGTGTTTCTTTATTAAGCTCTTTCTGAGCTTTCACCAACTTCCTTTTGCTCCTAGTCTTGTTTCTTAAACAAGCATAAGCTTAGCAACCAACTGTACAAAAGTAATTCCCATCTAATATTTTCATTAAAGCTATCTGATCATAGATGAATACTAGAAAATAATGATTAAATGGATGGCTGAGTAGCTGAGGTATGGGAGTAAGAACCTAGAGATTTCTGATCTCAACTACAACACTCGGTGTGAGTTCATTTTCTTCAGCTTTGATAGGCAGGTTTACTTGGGGCATGTGCTTGTGGGTTGTAGCGGGTTGTCTGGTGGTAGTCGAGGTGCAGTCCGGACAGCGTCATAAAAAAGAGAATGAATTGAAGGGGTTATCATAGTTGAGTTTGTTGAGGATAAACTGAAAAGAATAATTCGAAGGTGCCAAAGATGGAAAATGATATCTTGTCTTGGTCATAGAAATAAATACATATAAATGGTCTCAGCTTCAATTCCTAGCAGCGGGCACCCAAGGATGTGACCTAGTGATCAATAAAGTGGGTTGAGAATCATGAGGTCTCAAATCGAATTCCAATCGAAGGCAAAAACACTAGGTGATTTCTTCCCATCTATCTAAGCCTTAGTAGCAGTGTTGTCAAAGGCGCGCTTAAAGCGTGCTTAAGCCCTGAAGCGAGGCTCAAAACATGTTGAGCGCTTCGCTTCGCTTTATGTGCGCTTCAGTGTCGTCATCAAGGCTCCAAGACATACTTTTCCTTGCCATTGAGCCTCTCTTGAAGAGGTGACACTAGATGATTGATATTTCACTTTATCGTGATGTTTTTACAATTTCTTTGTCCATATATTTGTTATTCATGCTTACTATTATAAGTCTTGGACTAAACATACATATATTTGTAATTTTGCACCATTGCGCTTTTTTTCACTAAAGCCCACACTTTATTTGCGCTTTGCGCTTAAAGCCCCAGCTAACCTTAGAGCGTTTTTGCGCTTTTCTCTTTTGATAACACTGCTTAGTAGACAGAGTTACGCGGGTGCATGTGCTGGTGGGAGGTAGCAGGTACCACGCAGAATTAGTCGAGGTGCGCGCAAGTTAGCCTAACACCATGGTTACAAAAAAAAAGTACATATAGATGGAAGTTCATAAAGGAAATTGGCATTATCTTATGTTAAGACAGATACTGGAGGATGATAGCTTTGCTATATGTGGAAAAAGATCAAGCTATGGTGGAGTGCTCGATTTCAACTCAGGTTATGGTAGGGTGAGGTGCTAGTGTGTAAGTGGAGAAGGGTACAGGGGCGGGCCCATTATCCATCGAGTTTCAAACCACATGCCACTCGCCCTCGGGAATTTCTCGGGTATGAGAAAAAAAGGAGGGACAATCATGTGTTTTCATTTGACAAAATATTTTTAAATGTGGCTTCTTCCTATATATGTAATATCTGTCAGTTTGTTGATAAGCATATATAGACAAGTAGCTTCTAGAATCACTTTCTTTTTAAAGCTTTGCTCTTTGTCTCTAATTGGACATAGGTGAGGGTTGATGGTGCTGATAACGAACCTGAAGCAGCAAAGATTGCTCGTTCAGTGGCCTCTTCTTCACTTGTCAAGGTATGAAGTGAATTTGCTTGCATATCTTACTTGGAGCTGTCTAGAAAGTACATTTTACTGATTCTTTCCTTTTTAATGTATAATCAGGCTGCTGTATACGGTAGGGATCCAAATTGGGGCCGTATTGCTTGTGCTGCTGGCTATGCTGGGATTCCTTTCAACGCCGACAAGCTTCGGATATCACTTGGAGATATTATGCTTATGGAAGCAGGGCAACCACTTCCATTTGATAGGTATGGAGAATGATACACCACATTTGTATTGCATAATACCGTTCTTTATGCTTTAGCACAATGATGCTCTTCAACAGATTTTTTCCTTCTCTTTTTGTCTCTATCTTGCTATTTTTCTCTCTTTAAACATCATAAAATTTTGGGTCCTTTTGCAGGGTAGCAGCTAGCAATTATCTACGAAAGGCTGGTGAAGTCCATGGCACTGTTGAAATTCAAATATCTACCGGTAAGTTTAACATACATAAACAGGCATACTCATATTGTACTTCATGTGCGTTGGTGGAAGTATCATGATGAAAATAAACCAACTCCGTGGCATCACACATAGCTCTACAGATATATTTATCAGGAAGAAAGTCTGTGCAAACTAGTCTGTGATGAGTGCATTGACCTGATTTTGTTTTCTATGATTACACAAGCTGAGACTCGCTCCTCTCCTTAGAGTCAAGTCGCTTTCCGCTCCTTATTTTATTTATTAGTCTGATTTCCCGACTAAGATTTTTTTAATGAATCCTAACTATTACCATTTTCTATTATGGAGATGTGTGTGTAGAAGAAACAAGTATATTGATAAAGAAAGTTTTTTCCGAAGTCAAAAGAGCGATTAGGTTGAAAAAATAAAGGATTTCTAACCATCTTATTATCCTATAACACTATAACATAGACCAATTAAATGAAACGAAAAAAAAAAAAAAAAAAAAAAAGAGATGATAGAGAATCCGTTGAGAAGTTTACCTGTATCCCAGGTATCTATTCTATTCTTACTATAATACTTTGTTTTAACTGTATCGCACTATCATTTTGTCTCATACATGCTCTACGATAGCCGTTGCTTGAAGCATTGAGAACAGTACTTGCAAGAAAAATGTTGTTCCAAACTTCAACTCAAATTAATATGTTTTCTTGTCCCAACCCCCACTCCCTAAAAAAGTACCAACTTTCTTCTTTGTCCAGTCCAAAATTTTGACATCATACCTTAATAAAATGGCAGACTTCTCATTCAAATAGTTTTTGTGCCTTCTTTGTTTGTATTATCAAGAAATCGTGTACTGCAGTGTATAAATATTAGTCGTATTTTTCCTTGTACAGGTGATGGTCCAGGAAGTGGACAGGCATGGGGCTGTGACTTGAGTTATGATTATGTCAAAATCAATGCAGAGTATACAACATGAAACAGGCGGTGTAGTTCAAAGATTGAAGTCTCTCCTAATAAAGCAGTTCGTTTAGCTATTATTATTGGTTATGTAGTTGTAAAATCCCTGCTAAATGCAAGTAAATGTATGGATACTGCTGGGACCAGCAGAATTTTGCTAGATGGACAACGCTTCAAAATTGTTATTTGAAGTTATTTCATCATTCACAGATCTGATAAACTAGAACCTCCAATGCATGTACTTTAATTTGGTGTGTACATTTTTTTTAATAAATTATTTTACTTATACTTCCAAGTTTTACACCCCAGGTTTTAAAAATTATATTCACAAATTGGACAATATGTTGCAAATATTCATTCACACGACTCTTGTTACCGTGATTGGCAGTTCAATTGCTCAAAGTTGATGTATATTGATCAATGTTTATAATGCTTCAAAACTAAGGAAGCCTTGAATTTGGTCTCCAAAAAGATGCGGCACAAGGCTTACTAGACCTTTAAGGAGCACCCGTGACAGTAATTTAGCATAGCACTAATTTCTACATACATGAAAACATTCAAGGGGTCGTTTGGTGGGGTGTATTACGTAGAATAATTTTTTTTAGTAATATTTGGATGCAAATTTTATGTCTAGTACAACCAAGATAAATATAACTTAAAACAACTATCAGCACTATTAGAAATTATGCAATGCATGTTATTTTTAAAAGAAAATGGCCAAATGAGCCCCCAACGTTTGACCAAAATCCCAACTATACATCAAACTTTTGCGACTTTTAAAGTGGAATATACTTATCCTTAAATGCTGAGGTGTACATGTGCGTGTAGTCACCGCACTTAAGCGGGTTCAAATTAAAAAAATACACCCCACCATTAAAAAATTTCCACCTGGCAATCCAAATCAGCAAAAATTAAAGCCCACCTAACTGTAATATCAACTTCCAATCCTAATCCCACACCATTTTTTCCCAATTCAAAGCTCTAATCTCCCATCCTCTTTTCAGCCATTTTTTAAGATTGAAGCTGCCATATTGTGTCGAAATTGTTTGTAGTGGAAATAGGTTAGTGTAATTTAGTGTTAACTGGTATACTTTACTCTTTAATTTAGTGTTAACTGGTATACTTTACTCCATACCAAATTTAGGATTTGAAATTTCTTCCCCAACTCTTGCTCATATATGCTCGTTTTTTATTTGTTAGGGTTTGTAATGGAAAAAATCGACTTGAATAGACTGTGTATGGACGAAGCTGGCCCAATGCTCAAAGCCATAGTGCAATGCAAACATGGAAATTTGCTGCAAATGAAAACTTCTTGTTCGAAGCATAATCCTGAAAAAAAGATATTGGTCTTGCCCATACTACGGTGTATGTGTTTTCCTTCTATTGTTGTTTATCAATAAGTTTTATTTTTGTAGTTAATTAAACTTTCTGCTCGTTTATGCTCTGTTTTCATAATTTTCAGTCTAACAATTGCAAGTTTTTTCGGTGGAGAGACAAAGAAGAAGTTGATACAAGATCAAAATTTATCCTCCCAAAAATAGTGAACAAAATCAGAGATTTGGAGAAAGAATTAGTGCAATCTCAGAGTATCAAGATGGAGTTGGTTGAGTTCAAAAGTATCGACATGAATTCTGTTAGTGTGGACATGAATTTGATTGAGCAAGAGGAGACAAGTCTGCTGGTTCAAAGGAAGAGCAAATAGTGTAGGTTCAATAGGAATTTCATTTTGGTATTTGTGGTTTGTGTTGTTGCTTTATTCATCAGCAACCTATTTCAAATTGCGAATTCAAATGTTGAGGAAATGGAATTGCCATAGTAGAATGTTATGTTTGTTGCCTTGTTAAGTAAGGCAAATTTGTATATCCCCTTTCTTGGGTATGTTTTAGTTGTCTTATGTAATTTAAAGACAATTTTGTGTATGTGTGTGTTGAATGAAGCATTTTACTCCTTTTATTGTGTGTGTCAAGTGATTCTTGCAAGCCTATATTGTGTTTGTGTCAAGTAATTCTTGCAACAAACACTCTAGCAAGTGCTTGTGTCAAAGTGGTTCTTGCAATGAACATCACTAACACAAACACAATATAGGCTGCTAAAATAGTGCATAAACAAAAGCAAAAAACAGCACACAAGCAGACCATTTCAATAACGCAAACACAATATTATATATACTGATAAAACAGTCCATAAACAAACAGAGTTGCGCTATATGCAGCATAATCCCATAACAACCCAAAACATAAGGTAGCATATTTGGTTACTAGTACTTCACCAATCTAAAAGCAACAAAAGAAACTGTCTCAAGACTACACAATAACTTAAACACACAACAACATTAAATTTTCCATGGCTCCTTGGACTGAGAAGAAGTGCTATTCTTGCTTGGATTTGCTGAACTACTTGGCCCTTTCTTCAATTTTTGCTGCCCTCTCATCTCTTCTAGCTTCCTTATTGTCATTGCTGGTTTTCCATGCCATTTCAGCTTACTGTTGGCACTAGGTTTGTAACCAATGTCACCAATTACATTAGCTGATCTAGTTATCTTTGTTGTACCTGTGCAGTAAATCTTGTTGCTTGACATGCTAGGCTATACACAAAAGAATGTCAACACTTTAGTTTTAACTTCAACATAAACATAAAAAAAAAAAAAAAAAAAACACTTTAATGACTATAAAACACTCACATTAAGAGCTTTAAAACCATTTTCAGCTTGAAAAACTCCCATTCCCATGACTCTAGGCCTTTTATATGAGGCAGTGTTGCCCCTTCCACCTCCTCTTTTAGCAGTAGGATATGCATTAGATGATGCATGAAATTACGCAGGTGCAGAAGATGAAGCATGAAATTCAGCAGGTGCAGAACTTGAAACATGAAATTCGGTAGGTGCAGGACTCTTTTCCACTACCGGGGCTGTTTTTCTAAGTCTTCCTCTTGACTTTTTGCAGCAGGTTCAACTTCTATGGTTGGTTTCTATCATACATATAAATGCAAATATCAGAAATGATCAACATAACTTAAAATATGACCTAATCTTTGGTCTGCCCCTTCCCCTGCTTGAAGTTGATGGTTCTGATGTCTTGGCCCTTCCCCTGCTTGAAATTAATGGTTCTCCCTTGTTGATGACCTAACACCTTGATTTTTTGGACGCCCTCTCTTGTTGTGGCCTCTAGTTTGGCAAGTACTACATGTCATGGTCATTCCAGTTCGAGGCAACTTCCCATACTTCTTAGTTTCATGGGCCTCTTTCTTTCTAACCTTTGGTGGCCTTCGAGGCATGCTTTTGATCTCTGGTGGTGCAACAATTGGGTTAGTGGAGATAGGCCACATTTCCATGTTTGTCACTGATTGAAGAACAAATTCATATGTTCTTAAGTAAATCTCTTTGTTGTAGCAGTTGTCAATGTAGTCAAGTGGTCATACTTTTTAAAGTGTATTGCAGCTATAGCATGTGCACATGGTATTCCTTTAGCTGCCAAGCCCTACAACCACAAGTGCTCCTAGAAGATCCACAGTGTGTTGACATAGTCCTTTAATTTCAAACCCTGCAACTCCATTAAACTCAATGTTACAATCCATTGACCTAGTAACATTCTCCTCTAATACCTTCAAAGCCATTGGAGAGTAATTGCTTCCCCAAGTATTTACAAACTCCCTCAAACTTCCAATCCTTGTCATCTTCTTTACTCTAATCTCTTCAAGCATAGTTATGATTGTCTTGTGCCTATCAGTTAGTAAAGATTAAGAAACATAAGTGAAATCTTCAAAGCAGCCAACAAAATTCAAAAATTAAGCTAGTACACATACCTGGCAGCCAAGATCCGTGCATTAAAACACTCAGACATGTTGTTGTCTACATAATCACATTTAACAGAAGTGTTGAAGTACACCTTACACCAATACTCTATGTTGTAGTACATCAGTGCATCCATCATTCTTCTTGGACCAAGCAACTTCATCTTCTCAATATTTCTTCTCAGTTGGGACTCAAAAGTGCTCTTTGCAATCCTCCAAAACTGTTGTCTTCTTTGAAGCCCTCTCCAGTCCTTACAAAAGTTAGCCAAGATGTGCCTAGCACACTTTCTGTGTTCAGTAGCAGGTAAAAGATCCCCAATTGCTACAAACAGTCCCTGAAATAAATCAATCATTAATAAAGATGAATACACGTAAGTGAATATGAAACAACATTCAAAAAATAAACAAGCACACATACCTTTTGCATATCTGTTATCAAGGTTAAGTCTGCCCCATCTCCAAGTGCAAAATCTTCCTTCAGAATTCTGACAAACTAAGTCCATGTATTCTTGTTTTCATACTCAACCACAGCCCATGCAAGAGGCAACATTTGGTTATTACCAGCCTTACACACAGCAACCAACAACTGCCCTTTACAAACCCCTTTCAAGAAACACCCATCTAAACCTATACATTTCCTACAATGAAAAATGCCTTCTTCAATGCATCAAACATATGTACAAGCTTTGAAAAACAAGCCTACCAGATGCATCAGGTCCACCAAGTTCAACAACACAAGTGCTCCCAGGATTGGTCCTTAACAGTTCATCCTTGTAGTCAAGAATTCTTCCAAATTCCTGAATATGATCACCCGTGATCTCTTCAAAAATTTTGCTCTTGCTCTCCTAACAATAGTCTTTCCCACATGAATTATAATTTTTTTTTCCTAATTGGCTCTTGCAATTTGAAAACTCTTATGTTTGGCTGCTCTATTATAAACTTTCTATACACATCAGCAATAAATTTTGCATTACACAAGTAATTCCGGTGGTCTGTTTGCAAGTATGCTTTGGAATGTAAGTTTTTATTTGGAAATCATTTGTGATTTTGTCAAGACATGCATACAAAATCCATGGACAACCATCCTTGCACCTAACCCTAACCATTTTTGGCTCATTCACCCACTTTTCTAATTGAACCCTCCTTTGAACAGCATATTTAGTTACCGCTGCTCTAAGCTATCCACATCTTTAAAGACCATACCCAACTGCCACACAACTTTTTTGGCAACGGGGTCATGAATGGTTTTGGTCTTTTCTGACCTCCTTCTTGAAAACATTTCCCTTCTTGGCACATTTACTCAAGATTCAACATCTTCTTCATTATCCCAACACTCATCCTCATCTATTACAAAACTATCATCACCAGAACTTGCATAGTAAGGCTCATCACCTCCTAACCTTCCATCAAGACTTACTTTACCTATTTCAGTTTCATCAAATCCTAGATCTATACCAGCTTCACCTGCTGGTACCTCTTCACTATCCGGTTTTGCCCTCTCCCTTCTTTTTCTCCTCTGAAAAGTTCTTCTTTCAGCCCTCAACTCCTTAACCTCCTCATGCACATCACTTCGTAGTCCTCCTCACCTTCCCCAACTATTTCGTCTACAGATTGTTCACTATTAGCAGTTGAGTAATAAGATCCCTCTTCTACAAAATCAGATCCAACTGGACCTAGATCTGGATAATCTTCAGTAGCACCATTTGCAGTAGTAGCAGCTGTATTATCAGCAGGTGCAGAACTTGAGGCAGTTGCTGTATTACCAGCAATTTGAATAGAAAAGGCAGCAGGTGTATTAGGACCATTTAAGGGCTCCTCACCAACCTTTTCATTAGCCCCTAGTCATCAGCCCCTTTATTAAAAGCTAAACCAGATTCCTCTTTCTCCCCATGACTAGCATTTTCTAATAAAGAGAGGTCCACAACAGTTAGTTTATCAATCATGTGGTGCACATATACCTCCACAATATCTCCATATTCTAAAGACATACACATGTCTAAAATATCCACATCACTCACAACATCTACCAAAATGTCATTGTTAGGTGGTTTAATACTAAATGTGCAAGTTGTAGTGTATCCTAGTTTTTTAATATAGTCTCTTAACTCAAAATAAGACATCATATCCACATCAACATTCAGAAAATCAGTAACTTGCCCACCTTTATATATTGGTTCCCCACTAGAATCTAACACACCACTATGATACCATCTTAAAATTACCAAAGTCAAGTCACCCATGTTCTACCGAAATGCAAAGCAAGCAAACAACAAGAAAAACAAATAATTTAACATATTGCACGACTAAATCGAAATATGGTAGCATATGCACAATAAAATCAAACCCTTGTCTAAATCAAACTAGGGTTAAACAATAATAAATACACGAAACCAAATGTGCGGATTAACAGTTGGGAAAACACCAATTTTGTGCTTTAAAAACCCAATTAATCGAATTAACAGTTGGGAAAACAAAAATCCTAGTCGACATTTTTTCGAAGAAACAGTAAAGAACTGACCTTTAACAGTAAAGAACTGACCTTTACTGCATGAAGAAAGAGCAGAAATGAGAAGAACACTTCAAATCGAACCTTCAGTACCAACGCAATAATATCGATGAAGAAGCTTAAGGTTGAAATGGGAGTCGACGATTTTTTTTTGGTTAGGGATTTGGGATGAAATGTGGGGATTTGGGGTAATTAAAAATATGGGTACGGGTGCGGGTCGAGAATAATAATAGTTAAAAAGGAGAGAAATAAAACATTACCAAGCGGGGCCCAATGCATGTTATCAAGTTTTTCAACATGTCTAGTGAATTTGTACACATCAACATATAAGAGTGGCACCTCAACGCTTAAGGGTGAGTATATTCCACGTTCAAAATGAACGGGGGGGTTATAAGACCCATCCTACGTTTGATGTGTTGTTGGGATTTTATTTTTGATGTGTAGTTAGAATTTTATTCAAACGCTGAGGGCTCATTTAGCCATTTTCTCTTATTTTTAATACAATAACTAACCCTGCATAACTTATCTTCAAACCAAATAACTCCTCAGGATATGGTCAGTTCACAGATTTTAAAGACCAAAATCTCAAAATTGGGAAAACACGATGAAACAACTATATGCAAATTGTTCAAACCAACAGAACACAGCAAAGCAAAAATAGTCATCTGTCCGTCCAACAGGGCAAAAGTTTTAAGGTTTAATACAAAAATGCCAACACCAACAACTCTTTAACAACTTCCACAACTCAGTTCAGCGCCAAACTTATTTATTTACAGAACTAGATGAAACGATCAAGAGAGCACCCCAGGATTAAAAAGGAAGCTCATGACGCCTTTGCAACTGGGAAATGCAACTTTGTGACAGATTTCTTTAGAAAACTACTACCACAGAATGGATCCAGGGTGCTGCCAATATCATAATCCACGGCACCAGCCTGCAGCCCACTCGAATGAGCAGTTACGTTATCCTCCAGAGAATCAAAGCTAGAACAAGTCATTATGTGGTTATCCTCGAGAGGAAGATAACTCCTCTTGGTACTCCCACCATGTTTGCGACCTTGTTTCTTGTCTTTACCCTTGCTCTCTCGTGAAGATTTGCCATTACTTTTCTTCTTATTCTTCCCGTTCTTCCTGTGGTCGCTCCTGTGACGTTGTACCTTGCTTGGCACATGGGAAACTGCTGTCGGGATAGGGTCATACACATCAGGAGCCCATGTCACAGAAAGCTTCTTGGGTGGTTTTCCTTGTTTCTCACGGCTACCTTTAATGGCAGATACAAGCTTCGAAGCTGTCTGTGAGAATAAAACAAAAAACAAGAAAGAGAAAAAACAAAACTGTTAACCAACGATACATTGGGAATAAACTTAACTGCTCAACCCTGAAAAAATCCCAAGACAGAGTGACCCTCTGTACATGAGATAGTATTTGTATGCTCCAACCGCTGTTCCAAAATACTGTTGCTTCAGCTTGATAACAGAGTCCAGAGCCATGTGCAATTAAGAGAGAGAGAAGGAGAATTTTACAAAACACCCGTACAACATATGCTGGAAAAAATACATATAAAAGGAAATGATGACTCATGACATTGAATAGATAATAGCCCTAACTGAGGAGCACTGATAAAATCCAAAAGCAACCTACCAGCAAAAGGAGTAAAGGTGAACAGACAAGCAAAAGATATAAAGGGTATGGCTGAATGAAACAGCACACTTCCAATGCCCAAGTTTCAAATATCCTCCTACAAATAATTCAGACATAATAGACATCCCATCCCCGAAAAATGCGAGAGAAAACGCAACTGCAGACTGAGATGAACACAGCCAAACACATACCTCTGAAGAAACTAAACATGACACATACCATTAACACTTCCCACTAGTAATGTTCATGATGAACTGAGGTCACAATGCATCCTGCTCTATTAAGGAATACTAATGTAAAGCAGGAAACAATATATATTCTTACATAACAAGAGACAACATATCTAAGTGGAGGACTATAAACTTCATCAAAAACAGGGAGTCAAAAAACATTCTAGGTCTTTTTTTATATGTAAGAAAACCTTTATTATTAAAATTAATGTGCATGAAAATTGACTTTAAACGTGTAAGGACACAAAACTCACAGGTAAAGATACGGAATGTGAATAAGGCAAATCAGTAGATTTAGCATCGGCCTCCTGCTCCTTCTGCTCATAAACCAACTCAGGAGGGGGAGTGCTCATAGCAGAGCATGGAAATGTTGCAGACTTGATCAAGAATTTTTCTGAGTCCGTAATGCCAGTGTCAGCGTCATTTGCATGAATATCTTCACTTCCATCTTCCTGCAACGTGTTGGAATCTTCCTTGTAAATCAAGTCTTTACCATCCTCAATTTTCAGAGATTCAGAGAAATGGTGCCCAAGATCATTTAAAAAAGAACCTCCTGGATTGCCAGGAGCACAACCAAGAGTCTCCTTTGACGACTCAGAAAAGCAACTTATCCTTTTAGAGTCCAACTGGTAACTAGCAGAACAAACGGCCATCAATTAAAGAGACAGAAAAGATCTGCACAAACAAGAACCAACATTCGTTAGAGAACAACAACAACATACCCAGTAATATCCCACAAAGTGGGGTCTGGATTCGTTAGTGAAGAGCAGAGATATTATACAACTGCACTTTGAGGATAATTAATTGCACGTTAAACTTAACCAGTCATCTCAAAGTTAACAAATAAATATTTTTAAATCCTTCTGGATTTGGTCCATCTAGCATGAGTAGCAGCAGATCTGAAGTCAAACGAAAAGAATGCGCATTGAATCTCGTAACATTAGTTAATAGGGATGCTACAAGTAATCTGCCTTGAAAGGAAATTACGGTTCTCTTACACTAGAGTATTCTTGATCATCACAACAAGTTCATCAAAACAAGAATTAACCATCATGAAAACAAGGGTAACTAGGAAGGATCAACTATTAACTTTACGCATTATCTAGTCAAGACATAGATCAGAAGCAAAAAAAAATATCACTCTAAACAGATATTATGTAATTTAGATAACCATAAAGCACCAAACATATCGAAGACCAACCGAGGATTAAAAAACGCAAAAAACAATCAAAATCACAAATCCATCTGATCATTACCTTTCAGTATATCAATATGAAACAAAATTGCAACCCTGCCTACAAGTAATCTGCCTTATATTACGGTTCCATTAAACTAGAATTTTCGATTAGCACAACAAGTTCGTCCATACAAGAATTAACCGTCATGAAATAGGAAGGATCAAGTATTAACTTCACGAAAATAACCTAAACAGATACTATGTAATTTAGATAACCATAAAGCACCAAACAGATTAACCATCAGCTGAGGAATATAATCGCAAAAGACCAATCAAATCACAAATTTATCTGATCATTACCTTTCAGTACTTCAATATAAAACAATCCTTCAGAAACCTAACGCTTCAAAAGCTGATGCAAGTAATCTACTTTAAACTGCGGTTCTCTTAAACTAGGGTTATTGATCGTCACAACAAGTTCATCAAAACAAGAATTAACCATCATGAAAACAAAGGGTAACTAGGAAGGCTAAAATATTAACTTTACACATTATCTAGAGTCTAGACATAGTTTAGAAGCAAAGAAGCATAACCCTAAACAGATACTCCCTCCTGATTAAAAAAAAGAGTCCACTTAGCCATTTGCACACCCCTTAAGGAACTACTCACTCGAAGAAAAAAAATATGTAAATTGACTAAACTACCCCTAATTAAGTAGGCATTCGGATTTGATCACATAACACTTAATAGGGGCAAATCTGGAAAGATAAGGTTAATTGTTTCCTGATTTAATAAGTGGACACTTTTTTTGACCCAAGAAAAAAAAGACTAAGTGGACACTTTTTTTTTATCCGGAGGGAGTATTATGTAATTTAGAAAACCATAAAGCACCAAAGCAGATTGACCACCAACCGAGGAAAATAATTGCAAAGGATCAACCAAATCACAAATCAAATATATGCTAGCCGGCAATATATGATATATCTATAGGGCAACGTTTGCACCCTGCCTAAAAGTAATCTGCCTTAAAAAGGAAATTAAGCTTCTCTTAAACTAGAGTTTTCGATCATCACAACGAGTAAATCAATACAAGACTTAACTGAAGGATCAATAGATCGGAAGCAAAAAAAAAAGTCACTCTAAGCAGATATTATGTAATTTAGATAACCATAAAGCACCACGCAGATTAATCAATTGAGGCTATAATTGCAAAAGAACAATCAAATCACAAATCTATCCAATCGTTAGATAACCATAAAACACCAAACGCATTGACCAACTGAGGCTATAGTTGCAAATAAATAAATAAATAAAAATCAAATCACAAATCTTCAGTATGTAATTCAGATTTAGACAACCATAAAAGCACCAAACAGATTGATAAAACTGAGGCTATAATTGCAAAACAAAACAATCAAATCATTACCTTTCAGTATGTAATTTAGATTAAGGTAACCATAAAACACCAAACAAATTGATAAAACTGAGGCTACAATTGCCAATAAATAAATAAAAATCAAATCACAAATCTTCAGTATGTAATTTTAGATTTATATAACCATAAAACATCAAACAGATTGATAAAACTGAGGCTATAATTGCAAAACAAAACAATCAAAATCATTACCTTTCAGTATGTAATTTAGATTTAGATAACCATAAAACACCAAACAGATTGATAAAACTGAGGCTATACTTGCAAAACAAAACAATCAAAATCATTACCTTTCAGTATGTAATTTTAGATTTATCTAACCATAAAACACCAAACAGATTGATAAAACTGAGGCTATAATTGCAAAAGAAAACAATCAAAATCATTACCTTTTAGTATATGTCGATATGAAACAATCCACGTCAACACGCAAAATTTCCACCAGATTTGGCTACAACTACTTGGAAATAGATCTGCTGAAAAATCCCTCGAAACAAACACAAAAACCGGCTATATGAAAAGAAATTAAAAAAGACGTTTAGGAATTAAACGTTAACTAACACTATTAGGCCAAGGCTTAAGACGATGAGAGCACAAAACGCCATAAAAAGAAGCAGCTTGTGGTAAACTCGTTAACAGATCCAAAACATAAGGTGTAACCGAATGCATCGTCTTATCCGATGCGATGCTCTTCGATTTTCCCCCCCACAATTCCAAATTCCCTAAATCTCCTTCCAAACAAGTCCTAAAATCCCCGATCGAATTCCAAGAAAAAACAAAATAATGAATGAAGAAGATTGAATTGCTCTGATTTCAAACAAGCATAACTAGAAAACGAGTAAATCGGATCATTATTATTATTATAGCCCTAAGATTAGTATCGGATTCAACGAGGAGATAATAAGGAGAAAAAAAGAGAAAATTTTGTATTTATAGGGTATTGTGGTGTATTCAAGAAAATGACAAAAAAATTGTCCCTTATCTTTGGTTGAAGGTTCAAATTAGTCCCTTAGGTGTCGTTTGGTACGCTTATCCGAGATTATAGTCCTGAGATTAAAATTTTTGAACTAATTTATCCCACTGGAGAGGTGGATAAAGTAATACCAAGCTTGATGGAATTAGATGGGATAAATTTATATATCTCAAACTTAATCTTGAGATATCCCTTAAGGCCTAAGGGGTCGTTTGGTTGGAAACAAGTTATCACAGAATAAGTTGGATTAGTTATTCCGGAATTAGTTATCACATCCTCCTACTGGAATAAAATAACACTACAATCTCGGAATTAGTTATATCGCAATTTTATCCCAATCAAACGTGGATAAACTCATCTCAAATTTAATTCCGGAATTATTTATCCCTTATCCCTCGTACCAAACGAGCCCTAAGTATCACCTAAGCAATTTGGTTGTTCAAGTTCACCGAAAGTACACACTTTTGGTGCTCTGTTAGATATTTAGAAGACTCTTATTGTTAAATTTAATCGAATTTGTAGAATTTTTTTTTTACCATGACCATCAGAAATTTTCATCAAATCTCAAAAACTGCGGCATAAAAAAAATACACCACACACAAAAATTAGAAGAAGAACAAATGACAAATTGTACCAAAAAAATTGCAGTAGACTCTAGAACTGTACCAAAAATAACAAATGGCATAAAAAAATACACCACACACAAAAAATGCAGTAGACTCTAGTTAATTAAATTAATTACCAGAATTTGATAAATATCTGTTGGGGACCAAAAGTGTTCAACTTTAGTAAACCTAAAGGACTACCATTGCTCAGGTGATACTTAAGAGATTATTTTGGACCTACTCTATAGATAAAGGACCATATTTGTCATTTTCTCTGGTGTATTAAATACGTTTGAAAATTGTGCTGTTATATAGTTAGAATATTACTGGGTCAATGACTGTGACGGGTCGGTATATGACATAGTTAATCCTGTTCGTACACGTGTAAATACGGTGAGATTTTAGTTTTCTCAGATTTCAGATATTTCTGGAACGGGCTGGGCTTGAATATTTCCTCATTGGGCCTCGTATACGCGTGTTCCGGGCCCACTGTTGCCGCCGTTAGTTTGTGCTAATTCCAAATTACTCCCTATTAAATAGAAATAAAATATTAAAACTTGTGATCTTAAATTCATATTTTATAAACTATAATATCATATCATAAAGGGTTGAATTATTTTTTAATATACACAAATATGTTTTTTTTTTTTTTTTGTTACAGCCGAAAAGATAAAGATTATATTCCGTGAAAAAAGGGTAACACGCTTAGCGACGCAGGATATTTTGCGTCAATTCAGACATTACTTAACTTTCTAAGATGAAAATAACTTTTTTGGGACTTAACATAGTTCAATAAATATTTGGGTTGGGAAAGGGAATAGTTATTAAATGGATGAGTAATTTGTGTTATTAAATGGAAGAGTAATTTGTACATCCTCCGTCCCATATTACTTGTGTACTTTTCCTTTTAAATGACCTTTTAGAAATCATAAATAAAAGTGTACTACATTGCCCTTATCTCTCTTTCAATAAATTATACTCTAATCAATATTAGTTGCTTTAAAAATAATTAATGTTAAGGAAAAAATAGAAAAAAAGTAATTAATTCTATCTTAACTTTGTAAATAGACAAATATGCTGGGACGGAGGAAGTACCCGCTTTTCCTCATTTGTTCTTACTTCCGGCCTTGAAATGGGTTCCTTTTAGTTAACGAAATTCCAAAAAAACCGGACAAAGGAGTCTTACAAGTTAGAAAATCTAATTTAATCTTAACAAGAACTTCTTTCCCTTAACCTTCTTGCTTTCGGACATAAGGTGTGATACGATGAATTGGCATATGTTTCAAGTATTATTATCAAGTGGTGGCAAAGGACATGGGCACAAGATTGGGGTCTATTGGTTTCTGTATTAACAAAAATAATCCCAACATAAAATTTCATATAAGCTACACAATGTTTGGTCGGTCATATCAGGGAAAATATTGACGTGTAAGTTAATGCACTGTTTGTTTTGCTTTATTAAGCTCCACATTATTAATACTTGCATAAGTTATAGTTATACCAAAATTTGAGTAATATTTCAGACGAAATCGAATGTGGAATAAGAATGCAATAATAAGATATCGATAAGGATAACTAACAACCACATAGACCCTTTAAACCAAACATTTCTGACATTATAATCTTACACATTAGTATAAGTTTTACATAACTAGTACGGTACTTGAATCAAACAACTTGTTATTGATGGGATATTACTCTACCACACTCCATTTCTGTTCAAGTACAATTCCTAACTTCTAAAATTCAGTCAATGAAACTCAAAATTCTGAAAGGGAAGTTGGTACTCTTTTCAATTCATAAGCTCATGATGAATTCACATAAAACTATTTTTCAACCATAAACGTTAGGAGAATCTATAAAGCCAGTTGCCAAAATACACCACAGCCTAATACATACTGTTTCTGACCAATTAAAAAGGTTGAACCATCAAGTCTTCACTAAGAGGGAAGCTTTAAAAATTTCCAGCAGTTCAAAAGCATCACAAGATCGGCCAAACTTTTTCCATATGTAGCTTCAGAAAATGTAAACAACTTCATTTAGGATGTAGCAAGGCTAGGACAGACATAAGTCTACTTGCAGAAAATAGATACCAAATCCACATACACTACCAGATTATTGAAAGATCAAACAAGTCATAAATTGTAATCATACAACGTTGGTACATTGTCCTCCGCTGTATCACCAATCAACAACTTGATCTTCTCAAATTAGGCCTTCTCTGTTGACTAGGTAGCCTTACATGGAGGTTTAGCAGCAAGTTCCTTTCCGACTTTGTCGGATTTCTTAGGCAGAAGAACTGGATTAACGTTAGGTAGCACACCTCCTTGAGCAATAGTTACACAAGCAAGAAATATCCCAAGTTCTTCATCGCTCCTTACAGCTAACAAAACATGCCTTGGTGTTATCCTAGTCTTCTTCTCGTCTCTCGCTGCGTTTCCAGCAAATTCTAAAACTTATAAAAAAAGAGAAACCCCACCCGTAATCAATGCTGATTCCAGCTTATAAATACTGAAAAACAGGAAGAAAAAAAGACATCACTATAATAAACAAGAAACGCTAATTAGAGCTACCACTCAAACAAAACCTTGGACCCCATGTATTTTCCCTTCTCTTACCCAGAATTCACTATCATAAACAAGAAATACTAGTGGAGCTCCACATTCACTGTTTCTGTTATCTTTTTGCAACTATAAAGACTATAATCGAGGCATTAAAAAGTTGATGGTGTTCAAAGTAAAACAACTGATTTATCAATTAGTCTCAATTTGCACTCATTCAACTTTATTCAAATGAAGTCATTATAATACTTACTCCCTCCGGATCAAAAAAAGAATCCACTTAGCCATTTTCACACCCCTTAAGAAAATACTAACTCCTAGACAAAAATAGGTAATTTGACTAAACTACCCCTAATTAAATAGACATTGAAATTTGATCAAACACTTAATAGGGGCAAATATGGAAAAGCAAGGTTAATTCTTTCTTGATTTGCTAAGTGGACTCTTTTTTTTTATCCAAGAAAAAAAGGCTAAGTAGACTCTTTTTTTGATCTAGAGGGAGTACTAAATAAGTTATCTTTAAGAATTCTAATTGATAATTGTCATTAAAGCAAATTCGATATAATCTAAAAGTAAAGTTACCTAAATGAACTCATACTCATACTCATTATGAAGTTGATGGTATCAAAGTTGGTAAATCAATAGGATACTTGTTTAAATCAGCATACATTCCGGTTTATTTCTAAAACTAAATAATCTTATCCTTCAATGCAATTCTAATTGTCTTTAAGAAATCAGCTTTAAAACAAATTAGGAATTATCTCCAAGTAAAGTTCTCCAAAATCTCACACACTATCCTCAAACTAACCTAACGGGTATACACAAATCTCTGACCAAAACAAAAATTAAGCTGAAAATCACTAAACATAACACAAACCGGTTTGACTGCTTATTGAGAGAACAAATGCAAATTCTTTGTTACTTTCACCATTACAAACCTAATCCATCTAACAATGAATCATAATCACGAAACCCATCCAAGTATTCATCCAAAATGAAAACAACTACCGATATCAAGAAAACCCTATTAACCAAGTGAAATTCAAGTAATTTCATTTTAACACTATATAATTCAACTCAGTTCTAATTTTCGGTAAAAAGAATCATCTTTAAAGCAAATTAGGAATTATCTTAAAGTAATATTCTCCAAATCTCACACATGTCCTCAAACAAACTCCAAGATATATGCAAATCTCGATACAAAAAAAATATTCAACTAAAAACCACCAAACCTAACAAAAATGTATCGACACAACAAATCAATTTGGAATCAAAATAACAAAATCCATCAAGTACACGATACAATAGAAAAGGAAACTGCTCTAAATTTAACAAAATAAGCAAGACCCATTTGTAATTCAACAGTAACTATTCTAAAAAAAAAGGGGGTAAAAATCAAGATTTAGAAAATTTACCTCACAAGCAAGGTACTCAGGCACAGCAGCAAGGAAAACAGGAGGACCACGTCCAACCCGATGTGCGTAACGACCTTTTTCAAGTAACGCCCAATTCTACCCGCCTTAACGGAACAGGAAACACGCTTCTTCTTGGGCCCACCTCCCTTTCTTCCACCAGCACCTTTCTTCTCCATTTTAAAAAAGAAAATAACAACAAATAATATTTCAGAAGTGTTTTGTTTTGCTTGTAGGAATTGATTGTGATGGATTTTTGAGTTAAACAGCGAGCTGACGTTTTTATAGGGTTTTTGTGCTAAGAAATGGTTTTCCGTAGCGAGGGGTGTTTTGAGTCATTGGATTTGGGGTAAATCTACAGGTGTTAGAAAAGAGAGGATTGACAATTTGCATGCTTTTGAATTGACCAATGAGACGGAAAGCACAATGGCCGCGTTTGCACAAGAATTTTTTTCCCTAAAAAAAACAAAATTAGGAGCTACAAGGGCTCGCCAAAAAAACATAATGTTCAAATAAAACAACAAAACCGAACCAAACTGATAAATCGCTATCTCACTTCTTTGCTGTGGATGTGTGTGTGTGGGCATTTGTCCATTACCCTCAACTCAAAGACATCACAAAACAAGGCAACAATTCAAAAACATCACAAGGACAAGCAAGGAATTTATCATATATTAACCACTGAAGAGCTTGTGAAACTACAACCAGTTTCATTTGTCTCACCACATAACATAAATAACTTGTTCCTAGTTCTCAACAAACTTGAGCCAACTTGCAGGAAATAGATAGCAAATCTGCATACACTTACAGATTATTTAAGACCAAACAAGTCATAATTACAACTCTGGTACAATGGAGGGTTAAAGAAGGTCAAACATTTAACATTTGTGAACTTCATAAATTTCAAAGCATCACAGGACCAGGCAACAATTCAAAAACATCACAAGCTGAAGTAAGTCTTGGAAAGGAAGAACAAGAATATCTTCTTTACCAGCGAAAATAGTTCTACTAACATAAGAGTTAAGACATCTCTTTAAGACAAGCAAGGATTTTGTCATATATAACCACTGAAGAACTTGAGAAACAACCCGTTTCATTTGTTTTACAACATAACATAAATAAAGATAAACTATTCCTAGTTTTCAACATACTTAAGCCTACTTGCAGAAATAGATACCAAATCTACATACACTAAACAGATTATTTAAGATCAAACAAGACATAAAACGTAATCATACAAGTTGTTCTCCACAAATTAGGCCTTCCTTGGTGACTTGGTAGCCTTTGATGGGGATTTAGCAACAGGTTCTTTTCCAACCTTGTCAGATTTCTTAGGCAGAAGAACTGGATTGATATTGGGAATCACACCTCCATGAGCGATAGTTACACCAGCTAGGAGTTTCCCGAGTTCTTCGTCATTCCTCACGGCTAACAAAACATGCCTTGGTATAATCCTGTTCTTCTTGTTGTCTCTCGCTGCGTTTCCAGCCAATTCTAAAACCTATAAAAGAGAAATCCAACAATAATCAACAACAAAATCCAACTTATAATATACTGAAAAAATGAGAAGCAAAAAGAAATCACTATCATAAACAAGAAAGACTAATGTAGTAGCTACATCCACAGCCTTCATTATTTTTGCAACTATAAAGATTGATGTCAAAGTTAATCAACCAATACATCAACTAGTCTCAATTTGCAACTAAATATGTTCTCTTAATACTAATATAATTAATAATTTTCTTTAAAGCAAATTAAAAATAATCTAAAAGCAAAGTTATATAAGGTTCTCAAGGTGGTAGCTTTATTAATCTTTCTTGTTTATGACAGTGATTTCAATGCATTACAAAGTCAACCATATCAAAGTTTAATCAAACAATAGATCGACTAGTCTAAATCAGCATACATTCCACTTTATTCAAGTAATTTCATTCTAACACTAAATAATCTTATCTTTTAAGGCAATTCTAATATTCCTTTTCAAAATTCCATCTTTAAAGCAATTAGGAATTATCTAAAAGTAAAGTTCTCTATATCTAACCAAAACAATAATTAAACTTATAACTCACCAAACCTAACACAACAAATTGATTTGGCAAAATATCGAGAGAACAAATACAAATTCTTAGTTAATTTCAAATAACACCTAATTATCAAGATTTAGCCAAAAACTCCGCCTGTGTGAGCTCGCTCACATTGCCGGTCCCAAGCCCGGATAAAGGAGGAGGGTTGCCGAGGGTCAATCGGAAACAGCCTCCCTACTCAGGTAAGAGTAAGGCTGCGTACATCTTACGCTCCCCAGATCCCACTATTGTGGGATTACACTGGGTAGCGACATCAAGATTTAGCCAAAATTTAACAAAATAAGCAAGACCAATTTGCAATTCAACAGTAAATACAAACCCCACATGCTAAAAATTGAAGATTATAGAAAAAGAAACAGCTCAAGATTTAAAAAAAATAATAAGCAAGACCTAGTTATAATTTAAGATTAACAAAACAACCCAAGAGGCTAAAAATTAAAGATTTGACCTCAGCAGCAAGGTATTCAAGAACAGCAGCAAGATAAACAGGAGCACCACTACCAACACGATGTGCATATCTACCCTTTTTCAAGTAACGCCCAATTCTACCCACTGGAAACTGCAAACCCGCTTTAACCGAACGGGAAACCGGTTTCTTCTTAGGCCCACCTCCCTTCCTTCCACCAGCACCTTTCTTTTCCATTTCTTACAAAGAAAACAACAACAAATAATATTGGAATTGATGATTGTGATGGGTTTTGAGGTAATAGTGAGCTGATGTTTTTATATATGGGGTTTGTGGTTTGAAGAAATGGTTTGGGGGTAGTGAGGAGTGTTGTGAGTCGTTGGATTTGGGGTGAATCTACGGTTGTGGGATGAGAGGGTTGACGATCCGTGTGAGTTTGAATGGACCAATGAGATGAAAGCACGAGGGCTTGTTCAGTGATGTGTGACAGACTGGATAAGCCTAAAGTTTGTTTTGACAATGAAGTTTTATCAAATAAAAAAGAAAAGTTAGTCTCTAAATTATTTTTTCAAATCTCTTCTATATTTTTTTTTAGATTTCTTATATGTAAAAAATAAAAATTTCTTGTAAAAGAGTGATAAAATTGAAAAAAGAATTGTAAAGGCCTAAATAACCATTTCTCCCAGAAGAAAACGGTGAATTAGTTAAATGATCCACTCTAAAATATAACATATTGCCTCTATGATATTTAAGTATCGCTCATGTATACATAGGGTCATATGAGTATCATAAAGCTTTATTCATTTTGTAAAGATCGTTTTAACTAATTTCCTCGTATTACAAGGGAAATTGTCTTTTTTTTTTACTTTATAAATTCTTTTTTTAGTTTTATGACCTTTTTAAAAGAGATCTTCATTATTTACCCATAACAGATATGAAAAAAACATATAAGAGATCTGAAAAGATCAATTTTTTTATTTCAATTGTTGATTTTAATATTAAAAAAATGTTTTAGTTGCCTGATGAGTGAGGATAATAGACTGGATAAGACTAAAGCGTTTGCACAAGAAAAGTTTTTCACTAAAAAACAAAAATTAGGATCTAGAAGGTCATTTTCTTCTATTCAAATTGTAAGAGGCCAAGAGGTCTCATTTTCTCACAAGAAACTATAAAAAGAAATTTGTAAAGGATTATAAAATAATTTTTCTTCATTTTCCTCCCAAAAACGGGAGAAACGATTTTTTGGTCCTTTAGAAACTTTTTGAAATTTTATGACCTTTTTACAAGAGATCTTCGTTTTTATCAGTAAAAGATCAGAAAAAAACACATAAGAGGTCTGAAAATATCATTTTCTTCTATCCAAATTGTAAGAGTGCAAGAGATCTTATTTCCTCACAATAAACTGTAAAAATAAATTTGTGAAGGGCTACAAAATCATTTCTCCTGACGTACGCACATGGTGTGTGCACCCTGTCTCTGTGAATAATCTTGTGCACCCTGTCTCTATGAATAATCTTGTGCACCCTGTCTCTATGAATAATCTTCTTTAAAATTTACATAAATATTAATTTAAAATTATGTTTAAATTATAATGTGATTGTATTGTGTGTTGACAAGTGGAAAATGTTATCTTCTACGTTGATTTGTTTCTCGAAAAAAATTATTGTGAGTGGAGAACGTTATCTGCGTTATTTTTTGTTATTTGGTAAAATAAAAAATAATCGAAAAACCTAGTTCTCAAACCAAACCGAAAAAGATTACTCGTATAATATATTGATTTGTTGATTTTAATATTAAAAAATTGTTTTAGTTGCCTGATGAGTAAGGATAATAGACTAGATAAGACTAAAGCGTTTGCACAAGAAAAGTTTTTCACTAAAAAACAAAAATTAGGATCTAGACGGTCATTTTCTTCTATTCAAATTGTAAGAGGGCAAGAGGTCTCATTTTCTCACAAGAAATTTTAAAAAGAAATTTGTAAAGGATTATAAAATAATTTTTCTTGGCGTCCATGCATGGTGTGTACCCTGACTCTATGAATAATCTTTTTTAAAATTTAAATAAATATTATTTTAAAAATTATGTTTGAATTGAAAGGTGATTGTATTGCGTGTTAGCAAGTGAAAAATGTTATCTTCTTGGTTGATTTGTTTCTCCAAAAAAAAAAATATTGCGAATGGAGAACGTTATCTGCATTATTTTTTATTTTATTACTTGATAAAATAAAAAATAATCGTAAAACCTGAGTTCTCAAACCAAACCGACAAAATTTATAATATATTGGTTTGTTGATTTTAATATTAAAAAAATATTTTAGTTTGTTTGGTTTCATTTTGAAAAAACAAGTCAACCCGCATCATTAACACCATACTAATAACTATTGGCATAATTGTAACAAAATTTAGACTGAGCAACTTAAGCCAAAAAATTGATAACGAATAGCTAAATCCCGCCGTACAAACTAAATAATAGGAGAATATAGATATTTAGCTCCTAATTTCATGCTTGTTCCATTTTAAAATTCAAATCCAACTTCACATATACTCCTAACTTCACATTTTTCCCGTTCCAAATTCAAGTTCCAACTTAATGCCTAATTTAGACCTCTATGGTCCAGTAAACCGAAGAGGATGAATCAACAGAAAGTGGTTTCACATATGAATTAGAAAAGCAATAAGGAATATAAAGGTTCCGCCAGAGAAGAAGTCACACACACACACACATTCACAAAATATTCAATCTTGTTAGCTTAGACGATTCCACGACAATAATATAAATAGCTTAGTGTATATTAATGTATATCAGTGTATATTTGACAAAACTTGTGTAGCCATTTATATCTCCATTTATTACCCCATATATTCATGTCTATCGCTGTTACACTTCCTCTAAGCATACTTTTTATCTATTATCAACAAAGATTTCTAAAATCACTAAGAATCTTTTTAAGAAAATATCAAATATATGTTATAACGATCAAATATCTGAAGAAGAGGAGAAAATAATGATGCATCTCAAAGCGAAAAATTGGTACCTCCAGTTAGTATATCTTTTGTGGAGATCCATGATTGAGAAAATAAAGAGGAAGAGCGATCGATCTTCTTTGTTGTTGCTTCATCTCTGTATCGGATGCCCAAATGTGATCACCTCTTAGTCAAAAACATCATGAAATATAGCATCAAGTTAAATATTGAAAAAGGGCCCAATACAGATGCAACAAACAAATCTCTGAAAACAAAGAAAGGAGAAATGATAAGAATTTCAACCTAAAAGAGAATTATATGATGTCTATAACAATGGGAATTTGAGAGAAAACTTGAAAGTAATTTGAACAAAAATATCATTAAAGAAATATGATAGAAAATATATGAAGTTTCTTTTCTAGTAATTGCATATTATCAATTTTTTTATGTTAAACAGCTAATATGAACTATCAGGAGCCACTGATCGAAGACTGAACTATTTTATGATATTTATTGGGTGGAGTTGCAATGGAGTGCTAAATTCTATTAATTATTTAAATCCCATAAATATGAATCTAATTAAAGATTCAAATTTGGTTAAGCAAGTCCATTTATTTGAGCTTTAAATGATGAGTTTATTTTGTTAAGATCAATATATCATCTCATTCTAGGTCTCAAATTGATATGAAGTGTGAAAACGATATGGCAGGTCAAATCAAATAATACAACCAATAAGATCATGCCACTTGTCAAAATTATGTGGCATGTATAATCAAATAAAAGGCTAGTGAAAAAGTGCCACAATTACAAGTAGCGAGGGGTGGTTTGAGTTAAACAATGAGCTGACATTTTTATATGGTTTTTGTGTTTGAAGAAATGGTTTTGAGTAGTGAGGGGTGTTTTGGGTCATTGGATTTGGGGTAAATCTACAGGTGAGATGAGAGGACGGAGAGCACGATGGCCTGATGAGTGAGGTTGACAGACTGGATAATCCTAAAGCGTTTGCACAAGAAAAGTTTTTCCCTAAAAAACAAAAATTCAGAGCTAGAAGGTTGTTTTCTTTATTCAAATTGTAAGAGGGCAAGAGATCTCATTTTCTCACAAGAAACTATAAAAAGAAATTTGTAAAGGGCTACCAAATCATCTCTCCCGACGCACGTGCAAGGTGTGTGCACCCTGTCTCTATGAATAATCTTCTTTAAAATTTACATAAATATTAATTTCAAAATTATGTTTGAATTATAAGGTGATTTTATTGTGTGTTGACAAGTGGAAAATGTTATCTTCTTGATTGATTTGTTTCATGGAAAAAATTATTGCCGGTGGAGAACGTTATTTGCATTACTTTTTATTATTTGGCAAAATAAAAAATAATCGAAAAACCTGATTTCTTGAACCAAACCGACAAAATGTATAATATATTGGTTTGTTGATTTTAATATTAAAAAAATATTTTAGTTTGTTTGGTTTTCATTTTAAAAAAAAAAACGAGTCAACCCGCATCATGAACAACCTACTAATAATAACTATTGGCAGAATTTTTTTAAAAAAAATAGGCTAAGCAACTTAAGCCAAAAAAAATTCAACGAATAGTTAAATCCCATCATACTATCTAAATAATAGGAGAATCTAGATACTGAACTCCTAATTTCACGCTTGTTCCATTTTAAAATTTAGATCCAATTTCACACATACTCCTAACTTCACGTTTTTTCCCGTTCCAAATTCAAGATCCAACTTTATGCCTAATTTAGACCTTTATTGTCCAGTATATCAAAAAGGATGAATCAACAAAAAGTGGTTTCACATCTGAATTAGAAAAAATAATAAGAAATATAAAAGTTCCGTCAGAAAATAAGTCACACACATTCACCAAATATTCAATCTCACGAGTTTTTGGCGATTCCAAGACAATAATATAAATAGGTCAGTGTATATTAATGCATAACATATGTATCAGTGTATATTTCTCATGTATGATAGACAAAACTTGTGTAGCCATTGATATCTCCATTTATTACCGTGTATATTCATGTCTATCGCCGTTACACTTCATCTAAGCATACTTTATATCTATTATCAACAGAGATTTCTAACATCACTAAGAATCTTTTTAAGAAAATATCAATGTATATTATAGCGATCAAATATATGAAGAAGAGGAGAAAATAATGATGCATCTCAAAGCGAGAAATTGACACCTCCAGTTGGTATATCTTTTGTGGAGATTCACGATTGAGAAAATAAAGAGGAAGAACGACCAATCTTCTTTGTTGTTGCTTCATCTCCGTATCGGATGCCCAAATGTAACCACCTCTTGGTCAAAAACTTCATGAAATATACCTCAAATTAAATATGAAAAAGGTCCCAAAACATATGCAACAACCAAATCTCTGAAAACGATAAGAATTTCAACCTAAAAGAGAATTATAGGATGTCTATAACAATGGGATATGAGAGAGAACTTGAAAGTAATTTGACAAAAAAAATATCAGCAAAGAAAGATGATAGAAAATATATGAAGTTACTTTTATAGAAATTGCATATTACCAATTTTTTTAGGTTAAACAACTAATATGAGCTATCAGGTGCCACTGATCCAAGGCTGAACAATTTTATGAATTTTATTGGGCAGATTTGGTATGGAGTGCTAAATTCTCTTCATTAGTTAAATCCCATAAATATGAATCTAATTAAAGATTCAAATTTGGCGAAGCTATTCCATTTATTTGAGCTTTAAATGATGAGTCCATTTTGTTAAGATCAATATATCATCTCATTCTAGGTCTCAGATTGATATCAAGTATCAAAACGATATGACATGTCAAATCAAATAATCCAACCAACAAGATCATGCCACATGTCAAAATGACGCGGCATGTATAATGAAAAAAGTGTCACAATTACAAGTAGTGAGGGGTGTTTTCAGTTAAACAGTGAGCTGGCGTTTTTATATGATTTTTGTGTTTGAAGAAATGGTTTTGAGTCGTTGGATTTGGGGTAAATCTACGGGTGAGATGAGAGGACAGAGAGCATGACGGCATGAAGAGTGAGGTTGACAAATTGGATAAGCCTAAAGCATTTGGACAAGAAATTTTTTTTCCCTAAAAAACAAAAATTCAGAGCTTGAAGGTCATTTTCTTATATTCAAATTGTAAGAGGGCAAAAGATCTCATTTCCGTACAAGAAATATAAAAAGAGGTTTGTAAAGGATTACAAAAGCATTTTTCTTGGCGTACGTGCATGGTGTGTGCACCTTGACTCTATGAATAATCTTCTTTAAAATTTACAGAAATATTACTTTGAAAATTATGTTTGAATTGAAAGGTGATTGTATTGCGTGTTAACAAGTGGAAAATGTTATCTTCTTGATTAATTTATTTCTCGAAAAAAATTATTGCGAGTGGAGCACGTTATCTGCATTGTTTTTTATTGTTTGGTAAAATAAAAAATAATCGGAAAAACTGAGTTCTCAAACCAAACCGATTTTTTTTATAATATATTGGTTTGTTGCTTTTAATATTAAAAAAAATGTTTTAGTTTGTTAGATTTTCATTTGAAAAAACGAGTCGACCCGCGTCATGAACACCTTACGAATAACTATTGGCAGAATTTTAATAAAAATTAGACTAAGCAACTTAAGACAAAAAATTGACAACGACTAATCCCACCGTACGAACTAAATAATAGGAGAATCTAGATACTGAACTCCTAATTTCACGCTTGTTCTTTTAAAATTTAGATCCAACTCCACATATACTCCTAACTTCACTTTTTTCCCGTTCCAAATTCAAGATCCAACTTTATGCCTAATTTAGACCTTTATTGTCAATAAATTGAAGAGGATGAATCAACATAAAGTGGTTTCACATCTGAATTAGAAAAAATAATAAGAAATATAAAAGTTCCGTTAGAAAAGAAGTCACACACATTCACCAAATATTCAATCTCATGAGTTTAGGCGATTCCACGACAATAATATAAATAGATCTATCTATATTAATGTATAACATGTATATAAATGTATATTTCTCACTTATAAAAGACAACACTTGTGTAGCCATTTATATCTTCATTTATTACCGTGTATATTCATGTCTATCGCTAGTACACTTCCTCTAACCATACTTTTTATCTATTATGTACAAAATTTCTAAAATCACTAAGAATGTTCTAAAGAAAATATCCCCAATATATATTATAACGATCAAATATCCGAAGAGGAGGAGAAAATAATGATGCATCTCATGCGAAAAATTGATACCTCCAGTTGGTATATCTTTTGTGGATATCCATGATTGAGAATATAAAGAGGAAGAACGACCAATCTTCTTTGTTGTATCTTCATCTATGCATTGAATTGTCATGACCGGACTAGGGGCCATGACGGGTACCCGGGGCTAACCACCGAGCACCACTCATTCTATTACTCATCATACTCATTATACGTTTCTTCATAATTCTTGTGTTCATAATCATAGGAAAACCATTTTCATTTGAAACATGCTTACCTTTATATACATAAGCCCTTCGGCTATCAAAATAATATATACATACATATATATACAATAAGGACATCGTGAGACCATGCTACCCACACATACGCATCTACGAGCTTCTACTAGAGTACTAGATATATGGACGGACAGGACCCCGCCGTGCCCAAAGATGTACACAAAATAATAAATCAAATAGCACCTCCGGAATAATGGAGTGCTCCTGTAAATCTGCTGATAGCTTCTATGGATCTGCACCGTCTCCTTGTCTACCTGTGGGTATGAACACAATGTCCAAAGAAAACGAACGCCAGTACGAACATTGTACTGAGTGTGTAAGGCATCAACAATAATAATACATCAATGAAATAAGAAAGCATCAAAAGAGGAGCAACCTGTAACTGACTATCTACTATAAAAGAAATAATGCATGCTGGCTTACTCCATAATCATCATCATATCATGTATACATATATGTATAAGCTGCCCGACCATATAGGTACGGTGTGATAATCATTAGCCCGCGTCCAGGCCTCCGGCGTCCGGGGTACCATCTCATGCCGCCCACTAATGATGTCTGCCCATGCCATCTAGACATGGTGTATACGCTGCCCGCTTTAGCGGTGTCTGCCCGGCCATATAGGCGCGGTGTGATATCATCATGTACATCTCATAGACTTATCATAATCTTATCATACTGTTATCATAATGCATGCCTGGGAACTCAAAGACAACTATACTTTATCGGGGTGACATAAGGTCGTGAACCCTCGATTCCATTATGGAGCATTCATAAGCATTCTGCCTCACCTTGAAGGAATTAGCATATAAGGTGAGTGTATACAATGAACAACATCAATGGATCGTAATTAACATCATATTCGTGAACTTTAAAATCTTTGGACTTAAGCTCATCATCATCATGTTCATAATATCTCTTATTCTTAACTCATGTGGCTATTCATGAACATAAACTCTTAGTTTTCCCGGAATGTAGGAAATTCATGGAGAAGGAGGGAAGATCATGTCATAAGATTCATGCCTTTGAAAGAAGGGACTAGCCTCACATACCTTTTCGTTTAGCTACTCTATCGCTTGAGCGTTCCTCTCCAATATTTACGTTTCTACCTTCAAGAGAGTTCATACTCATATTAGATAATCAATAACATAAGCGTGTTTGAACTAAAGCTAGAGAAAATTGAGCAGCATCTCCTTTGTTTCTACTACTTCCTCCATATCATATATCAACTCCCAAATGTAAATAATAACATTCACAATATCATCATCAATAACTTTTGTCAAATTCATCATTATCCAATCCCCACAATTTCCTCTCAAGGTCATCCATAATCATGATCATAATACAACATTACATTTATTCTCATCTAATGTTTCTATCATGCTCTTAACATCATTCATAACGTAATTACAATCACAACATATCAATATTCATGATTCACTCCAAACTACTACTCAAAAATGACACTATTCCCACATTCATGACCCATTTCCTATATCCTCCTACAATCCAAGTATTTCAACTTTTCAATACCTTAAACAACATGAAAATACCATAAAACTTACCTTAAATAGTGTAGGAATAAGCCTTGAGTGGAAATATTTCTCTTGCACCAAAACCCTAGTTCACTTCCATTGAAATTCCTTGGCTTGGATGAACTTTAATGTGTTTCTTACACTTAATTTTGTTGGTTTGATGAAGTTGATCACCAATCTCTCTTGGGTTCTTGTATATGAAGAGTATGGAAGGTTCTAGAGAGGTCTTAAGTCGTGGAGAAAAAATGAGAATGGAATAAATGAACTTGGGGTGCTTTTTTTATAAAATAAAAATCTGTCCCGACATTATTAAACGGACACTTATACGGTCCGTATAAATTTATACGGTCTGTATAAGTGACCGTAAAATCATCCCCAGCATCAACTCATTCTGTGACCATTATACGACACATTATATGGTCCGTATAATTTTATACGGTCCGTATAATCCCATTAGTGAGGGACCTTCACTGTGACGATTCTGCGGACCGTATAATATTATACGGACCGTATAATTGGTCGTATAATCTGTCTCTTCTCCGATTTTGTTCTCGTCACTTCGCTTGATCTCAAATCCTTATGGAACCTTCTTGATACTTGTTTAACACCTCATTAACAATCTAAGGGACATTATAACTCTTCTCTAAAATATCATTAAGCCATCATTAATTCGATACTCGTAAATTCTGCCCGACACACAACATATACCTTGCTTTCCTTAACAACTTTTGTCTCCTACCTCAAATGTCTTTGAAATCTCATTTAAAATCATCAAATGTTATTTCTTACTTAGTAAAACATCGTATACGTCGTGCCCTTCGTTAGTCTATTCACTGTACGTTAACGGGAAATTTCCGGGGTGTAACATGAATGTAACAGCTCAGCCCATTAATGATATTGTCCGTTTTGGGTCTGCCAAGTCATGTGGCAGGTTTTGAGTGCGCAGGTGACGAAACCAGTGGTTAGAGGTAGACGTTCTAGAATCATCTAACAGGCTCCGTTGATTCATCCCAGTGGTAGCGGATCCTTCTCAATCTTTTACCTATTTTGGAGATTTCATATTATTCCCGGGACATGCCTCGTTGGCTATGTATTATGTTAGATATCAGTTTCTAAGAGGCTCATGACTGCCATTGGGTTACGTTTTAGACAATATTAAATTGAGTTTACTACTCCCTCCGTTTTAATTTATATGAACCCATTTGACTGGGCATGACATTTAAGAAAGAGGGAAGACTTTTGAAACTTGTGGTTCAAAATAAGCCTTGAAAATTTGTGTGGCTGTAAATCATTCATAAAGTGAATTTGTTTCCAAATTAGGGAAGAGGTCATTCATTTTGGCACGGACTAAAAAGGAAATAGGTTCAAACAAATTGAAACAGAGGGAGTATTAGTTTTCAGATACCTTTAAATAAATAGTTTGATGGCTTTTTCAGTTAAGGTTGAGTTCATATGAAACCTTCAGTTAGTTTAGGCCAAGGGCTTTCAATTGAACACCCTTCGCCAGAAAAATTATGTCGGGTAGATAAGTCAAATATTTTAATTTTGTGGAAATATACATTATATTGAACACCCTTGGAACAACTTAGTGCCGCAGCTCAGTAGCAAAGGGTGTTCATTCTGGGCCTCGTGTCACTGGTTCAGTCCATGCGGAAAGCTTTTTTGTGTACTTTTTTGTTTACTACAAACATGATCGGTTCTGTCAAGTCAAAGGCAAATCTGTGCGGCCAATACCCTTTTTACTTTCTTTTCCTTTAATCTTAAAAATCTAAGCATTTACTATCTTATTAAAGAAAATAATACATACATAAGTTAATTATTTATATAAATAGGCATATATAATTATGTATAAACACCCACCAGACACATACAAAAGTGATTTTTAAAATTTTTGGTAACGAAAATAGTTCGATATAAAATTTAATTCTAATAAAAATATAATACTTGTGGTTATATTAAAATATATTGGTAATTTTATATGTTTATACCTGAAAATATCTCATCTAAATTTATAAAAATATTGTTTCTCTTCGATTATTTCTTTTTCGTATTGCTTTGAATTGTTTGTTCTTGAACCGATGGTCTATCGGAAAAATCTTCTCTACCTCCCAATATAGGGGGTAAGATATGCATACACTTTACCTTCCCCCGGTCGCACTTTGTGAGATTTCACCGGGTATGTTGTTGTTGTATTATTTCTAAATTTATTGATGTTATTCACATCCCGCAAAACACGAATAGTTTTGCTAGTTTTATTTAAATACAAAGTCTGTTTGAGTTGCTTTTTAATAACTCCAAGAATTCTACCTGTTTAAAACTTCATCGTTTCCACCATTGCCGAAATTGGTTGTCGTTCGTTTTTTTTTTTTTTTTACCTTTCAACTTTTTTCTTAATTAGTACCTAGTGATTTTTTATTATTGGAGTCTCGTGATTGTTTTTTTTTTTTTGCTCAACGAAAATTTTCAATAGAAACTTAAAAACACATTTAGTGCTTGAATTATGCTTTTTGAAAAAGCTATGAAGCAAAATAGCAAAGATAAATATTATGTAGTTCGATTTAAATTTTCCGTTGCACCAACTTATTGAACAAAATTGCTTTCTTTATAGTATAAGCTTGAACACCCTTAATCAGAATCGAATCTTGGCTCCACCACTGATGGCAGGTCAAATCAAATAATACAACCAACACAACCATGCCACATGTCAAAATGACATGGCATGTATAATCAAATAAAAGGCCAGTGAAAACGTGTCACAAGTACTGGTAACGTGTTTCGACCAATTAATTATAGTTTTGCCATTGTTTCAATCTGATTGGTCGGTGACTCAAGTGAACCAATCAAATCAAATGAAAGGAGTTTTTGCTCATCATAATTCTCTCTCCCACAACTATAAATAAGGGTCTTTTATTTTTTTGTTCTTTTAAAAAAGACCAATATTCACAAGAAAAAGTAAAAGAGAGCTCGTTGATCAAGACTACATTCTACAAGATGTTCATTGTGACCATCAAAGGATTCGTGACAAATAAATTAGATCCACATTCAAGTAAAAAGATTTCAAGATCAAGTTGCACCCTCTTGAATTCAAATACAAGTTAAGACCAAATCCATCATATTCAAAATCTAGTTCAAAAATCTTTTTATTTATGGGTTAATTAGAGATCTCCCCTCTGGTTTGGCTTCTTAACACTCACTTCCCTTATAGTTTGAGATATTACATTTACCTCCCTTATTTGATATTTTTGTAACCAAACTAATTTAAATTATAAATTGTCTATAATATCTCCAAACTACCATTGCTTCGACTTTACCAATTATAGGTTTTTAAATATAAGCTAAGGGCAGTTTGGGAATATTATAGACAATTTATCATTTAAATTAGTTTTGTTACAAAAATATCAAAATAAGGGAGGTGGACGTAATATCTAAAATCACAAGGGAGGTGAGTGTTACGAAGTCAAACCTGAAGGAGATCTCTGAAATTATTTCTTAATTTGCTCATGAAAAGAAGAATTAGAGAAATTGTAGAGATTGTAACATTTACTATACTTGATTTTTTCCCCATATATTTGTCATAATATTTTCTAGTCTTGATTATTTTCTTGACGCGAATATGTTGTTAGACTTACAACCTATAAAAAGATAAGTCAACGAGTAAATTTTTCTCCTTTATTCATCCAATTTTATTAAATATCAATATCTTCATTAAATATCAAATTTATTATTATGATATAATTATTTGCAAGTCAAAAGATAAAGTCAAAAGCGCTTGGGACCTCCCTGAACTTGCAACTTTTTATATAGTGCACACCTAAACTATGCGGAGGCTTAAAAACCCCCCATGAACTTGTAACTTTAAGTGTCCACACCCCTCATCCGTGTAAACACGCGCTGTACACGGTGTAAAAAATGCTGATGTGGTTGTCCACGTAGGTAATTACAACCCGACCCAAGTTACCCATTTATTTTAACTTTAAATTAGACATAGGCATTTAAACCCGAATTTACTCTTTATCTGTCAAAATTTTTAACCCTAACCGATGGTTTGTCTCCCACATATGTTCTCCCCCAAAAATCAGAGTTAAGGGTTTACTTGTAAGTGAGCAATTTCTAAGTGATTCCGGTCTCTTTTAGGTTATTTTGTGATCTTCTTAGTGATTCTGATCAGTTGCTACTGTTGCTTCGATTTTCAACATTTTGGCTGAAATTCTTACAAGGTAAGTGATTATCCACTGTTAAAATGTGTTTTGTGTTTGTTTTCATCGTGTTTAAGCTTGTTTCTTTGTAGGGTTTTTGTTTATTATTCCGACTAAGGTTCAGTAGTGGGTTTCATCTAGTGTTTCGATTAGGGTTTTGATTTATGGTAAGACTATGATGATAATGAGTTTGTGTTCTTATATATTGATTGTATTGTGTTGAAACTTTCAATTTTGTGCATGCGTGGCTGTTAGGGTTTTCTTGTAATTTCTGTAAAACCCTTTTTCTATTGTCTTAATTATTAGATTATGTTTAGTATTGTTAAAAATTGGGGTTTTTTTTTTTTTTAATAATTGATGCATAGTTGTATGTTTGTGTCTAATTGAACATTTGATGTCTGTTTGTAAACTAGTTGTTTATTTGTATGTTTATGTCTTAATTTTCTGGTTATTATTCATTATTGATAGGTTGACACATGGTTTTAAGTATCTTAACTTAAGGTTCAAAGTTGGAGTTATGTTGGTTAGTAAGGTAGGGCCAATCAACATTGGGGGTAAAACTGAACATGTGTTCAATGTTGATGAAGATCACATGTCTATTCCTGAAATAGTAGATTACTGTAAGTCATTTGGGGTAACTAAGTTAGGGAAAACACATGCAGTTCCATCTCAAGGGGGTGATTTGGTTGAATTGCAAAAAGACAGGGACATTTATGACATTGCACTCTTCTTGCATAATGGGGACACAATAGATATTTATGTGTGTGATGCCTCAGTTATGGAGGATGTGGGTCCCACTGGAGGGCAAAGTAGTCAAGTTACAAGTGTAGGTGGAAATTTAAGTCAAGTAGATGAGTCTTTTAATGCACCTGTGGCTGGCAACAAGGAATTTGATTCCCTTTTTGTTCCCTGTGGTGGTTCTCAAGATCTAGGGTTAAATCCTTCTTCTTCTACTATTCCAAGTATTGAAAGGGTTGCTAATGAAGGGGCTGCAGATGGTTATTCTTCGATAGATTGGACAGATTCTGAAGAAGAAGAGGCTGCACCAATTGTCCAAGAAGAAGATGCACCTACTTTTCTAGAAGAAGATGCACCAGCTGAAGAAGAACAAAATGTAAACAATGATGATGATTCTGAGTCTGACCAGTCTGTTGATTATGGGTTAGATGTACATGAGGAGTTGAGGATTGTGAAGCAAGATCTGAGGAAGTTTAACAGAGAAAATAGGAGGAACAAGAAAAAGGAAAAGCCAAAAGGTTTTCTAGGTGAAGTTGGAGTGGATGAAGGGTATGATGATATTGATAAAGGTAAGAAAAACTTTAATGGCAAACTAACAGGAGATGAGCCATATTATGATAGTTCTGATTGTGAAAGTTTTGAATGTGATGATGAATTATGTCCTATTTCTGATGATGAACTTGAAGGAGGGGAGTTAAATAGAAGAAAAAAGAGTAATAGAGTAATCTATGATCCAACTTGTGAGGTTGTAATTTGGCAGTGTGGTTTGGTTTTTGAAAGTGTTAAAGAACTTAGAGAAGCAATAACAAAATATGCAATAAAAAAGGGGGTTGAGTTAGACAAGTTTGTGAATGAACCTACTAGAGTAAGGGTGAGGTGTAAAAATGGTTTTCCATGGTTATTGTATGCTAACAAAGAAGAAAGGAGTGAAAATTTCACTATCAAGACATATAACCCAAGGCACAAATGCACCAAAACCAACACAAATTTTCTCTGTAATTCTAAATTTTTATCCAAGTATTTGAAAGATAGGATTGTGTCACAGCCTATTATCAAAGGGTGGGAAATTCAAGATTGGGTTAGAAAAGAGTTAGGTGTTTATGTTGGCAAGACAGTGTGTTTAAAGACAAGGAAAATGGTGTTGCAAGAGGTAATAGGGGACCATGTGGCTGAATTTAACAGAATCTTAGACTACAGGGATGTATTGCTTCAAACAAATCCTGGCAGCATTTGTCTTGTTAAGTTGACACATACAGAAAATGGCATCAAATAGTTTCTTTCTTTCTATATATGCTTTGATGCTATGAAAAAGGGATTCATATATGGGTGTAGCAAGTGTATAGGGCTGGATGGGTGCTTTATTTGTAAAGATCAGTTGCTGTAGCTGTTGCTAAGGATGGAAACAATCAAATGTTTCCAATAACATGGCAGTAGTTGGTGTTGAGAACAAGGATACTTGGAGATGGTTCTTGATGATTTTGAGAGAGGATTTGAACTTAGGAGGAGGTTCCCAGCTTACTATTCTCAGTGACATGCAAAAGGTAACTCAAAACAATCAAATATTTCTTTCTTGTTTTTATTTTAGACTAACTGTAATAACAGTATTATGCTTTGTTTTGAAACTGCAGGGACTTATAGCTGCTGCTGAAGAAATATTACCTGAATGTGAGCACAGGATGTGTGCTAGACATATCTTAGCAAATTGGTCACAAAACTGGAGAGGCATAGAGAGAAGGAAGAAATTTTGGGCTTGTGCTAGAGTAACATTTGAAGCAGATTTTAAGTACAAGCTTGATGGTCTATCTAGGTTGGGTAGAGGTATTGTGGAGGACCTTATCAAGTACAACAAAGAGAGATGGTGCAAAGCATACTTCCAAACTTTCTCCAAATGTGACAGTGTGGATAATAACATGGCAAAAAGTTTCAATGCATGGATCTTGGGACCAAGGCACAAGACTATTGTTTCAATGTTGGAAGAAATCATAATTAAGGTGATGAACAGGATTCCTAAGTCAAAAACATTTGCTGAAAGCTGGACAGATGATGTATCTCCAATGGCAATGATGGCGTTCAATGTCAATGCAGAGAGATCAATGCAATGCAACATTGATTGGAATGGTGATGAAGGGTTTGAAGTGCTAGAAGGGTCATATAGGCATACTATGAATTTGGGTCAACAAAAGTGTAGCTGCAGATCATGGGAATTGAAGGGGATCCCATGTGCTCATGCTATTGCAGCTATGAACCATTTGAACATGGATGCATCACAAGCAATTTCAAGCTGGTACAGAAAATAGAAATATTTGAAGGCTTATTCTAACTTCATTCAGCCAGTTCCAAACATGAAAATGTGGCCAGACAGTACCAATCCAATTGTTGAGCCACCTGAAGCGAGAAAGATGCCTGGTAGACCAACTAAGAACAGAAATAAAGAGATTGGAGAAGTGAGAAAATCAGGGAAGTTGCCAAAGTATGGGATAACAATGACTTGTTCAATCTGCAGAGGAGCCAATCATAACAAAAGGGGTTGTCCAAAGAATCCAATGGCTAAGACAAAATCAATAACCACACCACAGGGTATACTTGCTTACATTGCTTACTATTTCTTAAATTGCTTAAATTGCTTAGTATACTTGCTTAATCTGATTTGTACTATTCTAGTGTGTTGCACCCTCACAACAGTCCTGTAATGGAACTAAGAGAGGTAGAGGTCAATATGAAAGGGGAAGTACTAGCAGTAGAGGTGGAGGAACAAGTATTGGCACTAGTGGTAGAGGAACAGGTGCAAGAAGTGGTTACAAGAGCCCAGGGGTTGTGGGACAAGGTGTATTTGTTTCTGAAACTGGATATACTGTAATTAATGTAAGTGTCATCTTCTTAAATTGTTAGTCTTGTGTTTTCAAAAGTGAGCCAAAAAAATAACCAAGTCTTCTTTATGTTGCACCAAGGTTTGCCAAGCAAAATGAGGGTCAATACTGGTGTGAGGAGTTCTGCACATGTGACTGGTGATATTGGTTATCAATCAACCAAAGGACTGAAGTGGAAAGGCAAACAAGCTGTAACTCAAAGAGAACTTTCGAGTCCAAAATGCTGTGCATCGCATTCAAACCAGATCAAAAGCTGTTGGGATTCAAACAAGGGCACAGGCCAAGGCTAAGTCACACTCAAAAGCTGCTAAGAGCAAAGTTCCCTCTAAGAGTGCAAAGACAAAGGCAAAAGCTAAGGGAAAATCTCCTGCAAAGAAAGCTTCTTAGTTCATGTGTGGCTAGTGAATGTTACTTAGACTTCGACTAATGGTATTTTAGGTGTTTGTAGTTGTTGTTGAACAAACTTAAACTTATGTGTTTTTTATGTTGTGAATTTTGTTGTTTAAGTGGTTGTGTATGCAACTGTTTTTGGTTGAAACAATTAAGCACTTTGGTGTTGTTATGTTCATGAAACAATTAGGCACTTTGGTGCTGCTATGAAATGCATCTATTTATGTAGTAGCCAACGTGTAAATGTGTGTGTTTTACAGTTTGATTTCTTTGTGAAATACAATGTTGATGTATTGTTATTGGTAGTAATTCTCGGATAAAATACCAACTGATTCAAGACATGTTAAAAGTAGCACATATATTGCTTTAATCAGCAAAAACATACACTTACATCCGTCAAATATATCCCCGTCATCTAACTTAACCAAAATTTACACAAAATGTTCCTTTAAGTCAGCCAAAATGTGCCCCCTTCCATCTAAGTCAAGCTTAAACTAACTACATCCAACATACTTAGTCTTAAATCAGCGGCAAATTAGGATAAAGTACATTATCACATTACATATCAAACTTAAGCACAAGACTATCTTCAACGTCCTTCTCCACTTCAGCTGTTGTTGTTGCTTGTTAGTCTTCTTCAACAACCCCGAAATCACAATATTTGCTTGAATTGGAAACTCCGGATCATACCACTTGAAATACTTACAAGGAGTTTGGAATAGGGGCTGCATTTGTAAACAACATAATCAATGTTAAGAAATTTAACTAATACAAATCAGATTAAAAAGTGTGAATATTACATACCCCATAATGTGTACATCCGAGAAATCTACGTCCGGGATTGTCATCCGACCATGAAATTCTTGTGACTGGAGGACACCCACATGCACAAACAAGCCTAGTATTATAAATCATGGGTTCAAAGATTAATGGAAAGGAAGAAAATTGATGGCAAAGAGAAGAAAATGGAGGAATTCTTGAAATTTCTAATATATGGTGGAGGAGAAGGGGTTATGGTGTATAAATAGGAAGAGAAGAGAGAGAGAGAGAGAGAGACGTTGGGGAAGGAAAATATTAAAGGAAAATGGTTATTTTAAGTTTTTAACCGTTGGGGGGGTCTAATTTGGACAAAAAATAATACCCTCACGCGCCATTGGACGTTTGAAGCCACTTTCTGTGCCATGTGGACACTTAAGGGGGACGCGGCGCGTAAAGTTGCAAGTTCAGGGGTTTTTTTAAGCCTCCGCATAGTTTAGGTGTGCACTGTATAAAAAATTACAAGTTCAGGGGGGTCCCAAGTGATTTTGCCAAAGATAAATTTACTGTATGTTCCAGGTATGAGTAGTTCTAATTTAAGCATCTTATTCTAATTCCTTTGTATTATGGAGTATTGGTTATCAATTTACTACATTAGTTTAGTTTGATTTAAATATTTTTAAATATCAATTCAATTGATTTGATTCTTCTAAGCAATTGTAGCAAAATGTAATATTTAACTTGTATAGGTCACATAAGTTACTATCAAAAGGATGTTAAACTGATCACCTTCGATTTATGTAGCCGTGCCCCTAACCCTATCTATGAGTACGACAATTCTTTGATCGTGAAGAGGTCTGTAAAGGAAAAAACTTATCCCTACCAAATATAAATATGGCAAGCCTGACTCATTTTTAAGGGTCCGTTTGACCATGAAATTTTTTCACGTTTTTCCGGAAAACGTTTTCACTTCTTTTTTGAAAATCAATGTTTGGCCAAAAAATTTCAAATACAACTTGAAATTATATTTGAAATTTGAAAAACACCAAAAAATTTATTTTCACTTTCAATACATTTAAACAACCAAATATTCTTTGAAAAAAGTATAACCAAACACAACTCCATCTTCAACTCCAACTCTAAAATACCAAATAAAGCGAAAAATATTTGGTCTTCATGGCCAAACGCCTACTTGATGTTCATTACCGTAAAAGGGTTTCTTGCTATGTATCTCATTGTTTTCCTACCTATGGTGTGCGACTTCAACGAGAAACAGTAAACAATAATCTAAAATAATACCCTAAAATGGGATGAAACAACCTATGTTACTCTGATTCTTCGAAAATATTGGCAAGTGCGTGTCATTCTCTAAAAATAGTGCATTTTTGAACAATCTGACACGAGTGCAATAATATTTTCGGAAAATCCAAGACAATATAGGATACAGCATACATCAACAGTGAGTTTATCAGCGGGACAATTAGACGAATGTTTCGTTAGAAGAGTATTTCAGCCAGATGATACAAACCAAACAACTCAAATGTTTCTATCTCGAGTCTTATTGAAAATTTTAAGAAATTGAGAACGAAGAGGGGATAAAAGGAAAGTAGGAACTATATTCTCAGCTGCTAGAAGCTCTTATTTTGCTTTGCAATGCTATTTATCAGACCACGCAAGATCATAATTTGCAAATATGCTGTCTGAACACCAAGTAGCTTGGAAAAGGAAATGTAAAAAATCTCCATGCAGCCAAGGGAAAATATGCAGGAACCCCAAGTTGTTTTCTTTTAGAGTAAACAGCAAACATCTAGACCCTGTCAATAGTAACGAGGAAAATTCAGTCAACAGGAACGAATAGAGACGAGGAAGAGTAAAACATGCTTGAAAAATTATTCATTGCGGCAAAAGAACAATCAAACATTAAAAGCAGAGAAATTAGAGAAAAATCAGCTAAAATCACCTTCAAGCAACAAGAAGCAGCAATTAGGTAAAAACGTTATATACGAATAATGCATCAAATGAAACAACGGGTGCTAACTCAAATTCGGAGAGAGATAAACATCTTCAATAGAGATGTTCAGCAAATACACATGCCATTGGATGTGAGGAACTACATTAAAGGGATAGTCGCGTAGACAATACCAAAGTTTATTGCCAATTATTTGGAAATAGAAGATGATTTGACATTTCAAGCACAAGTATCAACACTGGAACTAAAAGGGTTAGAGAGAGTCCCATCACCACACAACATATCTTATGGAGGATCAGTTATGAAACAAATATATCTCTAAGACAGTAATAGAAGTCATTCAGCTATGATTTCGTACTATAGTTTACTAGTACCTTTGAATGTTATTTGAAGATTCAGTTCAATAATGCCCCCATGTCGTTTCATTTGCCTTCTATCCTGCTATCTTGTTGTCATCATTTTCTTAATACCATGCTTCAAATCCTTTTCTTTTCTTTCGAGCCGAGGGTCCATAGGAAACAGCCTCTCCACCCCCACAAAGGTAGGGATAAGATGTGCATACATCCTACCCTCTCCAGACCCCACTTGCGGGACTACATTGAGTATGTTGTTGTTCTTTGTTCAATAACAACATCCCCCCCCCACCCCCCCACCCCACCCCCCCCACACACACAAAAAACCCCCTCAAAACACATTTCTAGATCCATTCCTGCTCTTACAAGCAAAGGGTTAGATTAAAATTTATAAAAAATCAATGTTTCACACTTCGAAGCTTGTTGAATACCAGAACATTTATGTAGCTTCTTCTTTATGAACTGTGTGCTAGCTAATCCTCCAGTGTTGCTCACCATTATGAGTCAGTGAACAAAGAGACCTGCTACTACAATTGGCCATCTCAGTGTTGAGCACCACCCATGTAAGGCAACATTGTCATTTTGTTGCATGGCATGCACATTTTGTATGGGGAGGAGCAGCACACTAATGTAGTCATATCAAATGCATTTTGCACGAAATGTGACATTTTGAGACATCTAAAGGTACTTTATCCATGAAAGTAGAGTATCCACTGCACTAATAGCCTGCTTGGCCAAACTTTCAGGAGAAGAAAGAGTGCTTTGAGTAGATGCAAAAGCTGTTTTTTGAGAAGTTGAAAAAAAGTAGCTTTTCCCGAAAGAACATTTTTAAAAAACACTTTTGAGAAAATACACTTATAAGTAATTTTTAAAAGCTTGTCCAAATACTAATTGCTGTTCAAAGTGCTTTTCAAATTGATTTGCCAAATACAACTGCTTCTCACCAAAAATACTTTTCAAAATAAGCTGCTTTTAGAAGCTTGGCCAAACAAGACTATAAATCGTAAGCGCAAATTACTATCTACTCTTTTTTAACATGCTACCAGCAAACTGTGTGTGCTGTCCTTGTATCATATTAAGAGTTCAAATTGAAAAGCATTACTTCAGCACATTTCAGAGGTTAACGGAGCATGTTAAAATAACAAAGGGCTGCACAACATAGTTATATTCCTCATGAGCCAAGTCCTGCTGGCTTAACGCCCATAGGATGGCACCTTAAAGCATCGCCTATTATGATGAGCATTACTTCAGCACTGTTCACTGGTTAACAGTGCATGTCGAAATAACAAAGTGCTGCATAATATAGTTATATACCTGTAGTTCTCCTAAGCTAAATCCTGCTGGCTTAACGCTCATAGGATGGCACTTTAAAGCATCCCCCATAATGCCGAGGATAACATGTTATGTAGCTAGTTGCTCACATTCTCTTCAAATGTATTAGATTACTTGTGTAGTATGCTAGCCTTAAATCCTAATTCTACTTCTTGCAGAAAATTGACATAAGATAACAGCTTCTCCCCATTTTAATTAACAGCAAGTCAACTAGAACTAAGATACAGAACTTTTTTGAGAAACTGGTGGATTTTCATTTATAGTGTTTTGACCGTTGACAGTCTTCTACTCCCAAAATATGCACCAGAATTTGACAGGGTGAATTTCATTGTCGCCCTGGCTTCTGAAGACAAAATTCATTCACCATCCAATCTTTTCTTTTGGTGCTAATGGTCACATTTTAGAGCAGTACGCTGCTAAAGATCCTAACATATAGAACATAATTCCTTCAATGGGCTTTTTGTTTCTTGATAATCCTGGTGTCCCAGCCAACATGGATGCAGCTCGATTGATTCCACGGGTACCAGGTACTGGCTACTTCTCCAGCACAGGTATCAGTTAACTGTGTCCACCAAGGTTTGGACAGATGAAATTAGAAGCTGAGACCTCATGATTCTCAACCCACTTCATTGATCACAAGGTCACGCCCTTGGGTGCTTCAACGAGTCACGTTATCAACTTTGAATCAAAAGGCTATTGATGTAGAAAAGTACAACATATCTAAGAACTTGAGGCTGCCATAGACTTTTAAATGACAAATTCTCCTAATATAAGATACAATATTTCTATTTAGAACAAGCAAACATATCTTAACAATTCCTGATATTCATGCAAAAGCTAGAAACACTAATTCAAATCGAGTATCATTTATGCAGTACTCAAGCAAAACACCATACAAACAAGATGCAAATGAACTAGTAGAAACTATAACAGAATTAAAAGACGAAAAAAGGGTGATTCGATATAAACCTTGTATCGCTAGCATTCATATTTCTCCTAAGAATCCGACCCTCGGTATTCGATTCACCCGATTCTATCAACTCTCTTAACCCCAAATTCCGAACTTTCTCGCTCTCCTCTTCTTGTTTCTTCTTCATAAGCTTACCATTAACTCCTTCAAAATAATTCCCATAAATGTACTCAGGTGTATACCCATTTTCCTCATCAAACAGCATTACATGACCGTGCCACTCCCAAACCCGATAATCCAAACCAGTATCCTCATGAAACCCAACACATATGTAGTGCTCACCAATAGAAACAGCTTGGCCCGAATTGGGTTTAAGGGATTCAATTTCTCCAGTTAAGATTATCCGGATTATCTCCTTCTTGACCCTGGATTCTCGTAATATAAGATACTCTCATCATCCCAATTTATCTGACACTCTTTCCAACAAAAATGACACATTTCTATACTCAGTAACAACTTTAAATTCCCCGTTTTACCCTTAATGAGATGATTTATAGTCCCACAAATATTTATGGCTTACGTAGTATTCAAGATTTCAACCAAAACACCATCCAAACAAGAAAAGAGCATAAATGCAAACGAACTAGTAGATACTATAACAAAATTAAAAGACCAGAAAAGGGGTGATTCAATATAAACCTTGTAGAGCCAGCATTCATATTCCTCCTTAAACGACCCTCATTATTCAATTCACCCGATTCGATCAACTTTCTTACTCTCCTCTTCTTCATTATCAATCTTCTGTTCTTGTTTGTTCTTGATAAGCTTACCATTAATTCTTTCAAAGTAATTCCCATATATATACTCAGGCGTATACCCATTTCCTCATCAAAAAGCATAACATGACCATGCCACTCTCAAACCCGATAATCGGAACCCGTATCCTCATGAAACCCGACACATATGTAGTGGTCACCAATAGAAACAGCTAGACCCGAATTGGGTTTAAGGGATTCAATTTTTCCACTTAGGATTGCCCGGTTTATCTCTTTCTCAACCCTGGATTCTCCTAATATAAGATACTCCATTTATCCCTTTCTCAACACTTTCCTTTTCAGTCAGTCCCAACAAGAATGAGACATTTCTATATTTAGTAGTAACGACGTAACTTTAAACTTCCCATTTTACTCTTAATGAGATGATTTATAGTCACACAAATATTTATGGATTCAAACACCATCCAAACAAGAAAAGAAGTGCATATATGCAAATGAACTAGTAAAAACTATAACAAAATTAAACGACGAAAAAAGGGGTGATTCGATATATACCTTTTAGCGCCAGCATTCATATTCCTCCTAAGTATCCGACCCTCGTTATTCGATTCTCCCGATTCAATCAACTCTCTCAACCCCAAATTCCCACTTTTCTCTTCTTCTTCTTCTTCATCTTTTTCAATCTCCTGTTCTTCCTTTTCCTCTTCTTTCTTCTTCATGAGCTTAGTATTAACTCTTTCAAAGTAATTCCCATATATATACTCAGGCGTATACCCATTTTCCTCATCAAAAAGCATAACATGACCATGCCATTCCCAAACCCGATAATCCGAACCCGTATCCTCATGAAACCCAACACATATATGGTGTTCACCAATTGAAACAGCTTGACCCGAATTGGGTTTAAGGGACTCAATTTTTCCAGTTAGGATTGTTCGGATTATTTCTTTTTCGACACGAGATTCTTCTTTTTCCAGCTCGGATTTCGAGGAGTTGTCGTCGTTGTTGTTATCGTCATCGTCGTCGTCGTCGTCGAAAGGGAGAGTGTTGAAAAGGAGATCTTCAAGGGACTGTTTGGAAGGTGGATTTGGAGGGTTAATTTGGAGTCTGTTCATTAGGGATTGGAGAAGAAGGTTGTCGAAGTTTGGGGTGTTGGTGTTGTACGAATTCATGGTGGTTTGGTGATTGGATTGGAAGGGTTTAGGAGAGGTTTATGGGAAGAGACAGTGGGGAAGCTAAAGCCAAATTTCACTTTAAACTCACCAGTGAAATATTTTATTTTTTGATAGAGAATAAAAATCTTTTTTTTTTAAAAAAAAAAAGATATTCTCAAAGAATAGTAATTTGTATTTTATTAAGTCATTTGAAAAATACTTTTGTTAGTAGTTTGTGTTTGATTCATATTTTTTGTAAGAGTATTTTTTAATATTAAATTGCGAGAAAAATAATTAATTTGACAAAGATAGGTTTATAATAAGGTAAACTTGTCCTACAAACTTGAAACACTTATATTAGATACTATTTTCTTCAACTTTTAAAAGATGAAAAATAACTTCTATTACTATTTAAAAACACTTTCATTTTAAAAACACTTAATTATGAAAGTCTCGACAAAATTAAGACCCATCATTCGAGGACGAATGATCCCAAGTAGGAGATATTTTAACACCTCGTGCATTCGGGTTAAGATTTGTATTATAAGATGGGGGTATAATGAACCCAATTTTAGTAGTGTATAAATGGTGTTTGAAACCCAATCAAGACTTGAGAAGAGTCTTTGGGCAAAACAAAGTTGAAAACCACTCTACGGGGCATGTTTGCAAGTGAGTTTATAGATGGCTTTACTTCCAACGACCATAACCCCATTATTAATTTGGAATTTGGGAAAACTTTCTTGATGAAAGTTGTAGCCCTTTGAAATAGCTTTCCAACGGTATATTATGGGCCTCAAACGGACATCTGTGCAAAGAGTTATGCCCATTATACGACAGACTGTCCGAGCAGAAGAATTTTGACGGACCATTTGACGGTCCGTAAAACATTTTGACGGTCCGTAAAATATTTATACGGTCCGTCAAATGGTCACAGAGAATGATATTTCGTTGGTCAGTTTTACGGTTCAATTTTACGGTCCGTAAAATTGACTCAGACCACCGTAAAATGAGCACAGAATGTCCAAATCACTGGAATGGTTTTACGGTAAGTTATACGGTCCGTAAAACCATTATACGGGACGTAAAACACACCGTAAAATGAGCACAGAATGTCCAAATCACTGGAATGGTTTTACGGTGAGTTATACGGTCCGTAAAACCATTATACGGAACGTAAAAATGGGCGTAGAATTGCCCGATGGGTCAGATTTTAAGATGTTAATAAGAGACCCAAACCCATTTTTTTTCATTCCCATTTCTCCTACACGACTCAAGGGTTCTCTAGAGCCATCCAAACACTTCATATGCAAGAATCCAAGTGAAACTAAAGATCCACTTCATCAATCCACAAAACTAAGTGTGAGAAACACATCAAATCCATTAAAGTCAAGAAATTATATAGAAGGTGGAACTAGGGTTTTGTTCAAGTGAAGTATTTCAACTCAAGGCTTATTCCTACAATAACCAAGGTAAGTTTTATGATATTTCATGATGATTAAAGTGTTGATAAGTTCTTGGGAGAATAGTAAATGGGTTTGATAAAGAGAATTATATGAACTATGCTAGGGTTTTTGGGATTGTTGACTTGGGATTGTTGTATTCATATGGGTGATGAAGAATGATGTCAATTACATCTAATTAAGATTGTCGAATCACCTAGAAGTAATAGAATGGGAATTGGGTGAAGAAATCACCATTAATGAAGGTTGTGGAGCTTCATGCCCACCAAGTGTTTGATAAAATGCTTAGATGAACAAAACATGGATATTGTTGCTAATATAGAGTCCCTATGACCTGTATTGCTATAGATTAAAGTTGAAGGGATTGAAGGACATTGTGATACGCTCAAAAGCAGGAAGTTAAGGTATGTATAACTTCCATCCACATGTGGGAATCTCTATGTTCTTCCCCATGACCCGTTTCGTAAAATCCATGAAGTTCAAATACTAGGGCATTAAACCCAACATACTGGTAGCCCGTAATTATGTATTTATGTGCATGAATTTTGTATCTATATTCGTTATTGCATTCCTAATCTTCCATTACGGTTATTAGGAAATCCTAGCTTAATCCATGAATCATGAATTCTTCCTCATGTGTTCTCATTATGTTTATATGAAACTTTATGATTTCATCCAGCAAGTTACAAGCATGTTTTCAAGTCAAGTATATATATATGATTATGAACTATTGTTATTACTCATGCATCAAAAACATGTTTTGCAAGACTATGACAAGTTATCTTATGAAACTATACTTACAAGTTATGATTTATGAAAACCATGTACAAGCAAGTTATGATTCATGAATACCATGTACAAGCAAGTTATGGTTTATGAAAACCATGTACAGGCAAGTTATGATTTATGAAAATCATGTACAAGTAAGTTATGATTCATGAAAACCATGTACAAGCAAGTTATGATCATGAATACCATGTACAAGCAAGTTACGATTCATGATATACCATGGGCAGCAAGTGCCACTATTTTACATGTTCATGTTTGGGAGTTGCATTAATTACCGAGGAGGGCTTCAGATAGCCTGAAACTACGTAGCCACCGTAGGATGAGGATCGCTCCACCCATGTCCCGGACGATCTCTCATAATGACTGGATCCTTTCATATTTTATTAAATCTCATGTTCCCTGGCAAGGACTGAGTGTTCTGCTGGCGGGACGCAAGCACCAGACCATGGATCGGTTATAAGTTATTGCTCTCCCTACTTATGATAGTTTTACCATGTTTTATATATATATGTATGCACTCATGTTCATGTCCAGGTTTTCAGTTTCAGTTCTTATCATGTTATTCCATGTCCCATGTTATTTCTTTCAGTTGTTTTACATACCAGTACATTCAATGTGCTGACGTCCCCTTTTTATTGCCCGGGGGCCTGCATTTCACGATGCAGGTACTGATATACAGGACGACACATCTGCTCAGTAAGACAGCATTCGTATCAGCTTATTGGTGAGCCCCATCTCATTCGGGGTTTAGTCAACTTTTGTTTTATGCTTAGTTATGCATCTGAAGGTACGCTGGGGGCCTTGTCCCAGTAAGTATGTTTTCCAGTCAGACTCATGATAGAGGTTTCATAGACTAGACAAGTCAGTTATGTCATGTCAGAAATTTGGAGTCGTATACCCATTTTGGCTCACTCATGTTTAAACAAGTATTTTATTAAGTATTATGACTTACCATGTTTTATAAAGGCTCATCATGCATTCACGTTATATTCCGCTTATGTTATGTATCATGATGATTCAGCAAGCCATGTGGTTCGCTCGGTCACATGCAGTCAGGCACCGAGTGCCGTGTTACGTCCAGGCCATGGTTCGGGGCGTGACAAAGCTTGGTATCAGAACCTAGGTTCAAGTGTCTTAGGGAGTCTATGAAACTGTGTCCAGTGGGGTCACTTTTATATGTGTGTGCGCGCCACACATATAAACAGTTGACCACCAAGACATTCAGGATTGTCTCATTTCTTTCTACTCTAGATCGTGCCATGAAGCTTAGAGCAATAAGAAACTTCTCTTCCTCATAAATTACGTACGTTTCGAATGCGCAGGAAATGAACAGAAAATTCAAGGTCCAAGTAGGGATGTTTACCCATAGGGGGTACAATTGTGCAGTACTTACTGGTAACGAATGAGATTTCAAGTGCTATTGAAAGTGGAATACAATGTAAGTTGCCCGAGAAGGGTGTAGTGGAATGAATAGTTTGTTGAATGATAATGATGTTCTTGAGAAAGGAGAATGGAATACAACAGGGAGAGGATACCAGAGAAATAAAAAAAAAATATATAGAGCTAAGTCAACAGGAAAAAGGTAAATCATGGAGGATCTCAAGGGAGTAGTGGTAGACAGTTTTCTACCGGAAGTCATCAGGACCCACTCCATCTGCAGTTAAAGATTTAAAGGGAAAATAAACAGGAAAGTGTAACAGGTACAGTTTGAGTTGGACATATGAGGTAAGTTTATCATTTTTATACTGTTGTCGAAATTGGGAGCCCTGTGTGGCTACGATATGATATGATATATGTATATATGTTGGCCTTGTGAGGCATTGTTGGTATTTCCTGCGTGTAGGTTTTGGGATAGTAAGAAATATAGAGGAAACTCTACCAAAATTTTCCTAGAAATAGAAGGAGAATGAGATATAAGTTTGTAATATGTCTGGAAAAGCCATGTCAACAGTAATAATAATATTTGACTAAGTTACGAGTACGGCTGACTTTGAGAAATATGATTTGAATTCCTATTCAGATGAACACCTTAAGTGGGTGACAGTTCGGATACATCCGAATGTGTGTTAGAAACCAAGGGATTAATTTAAGTTCGGAGTAGAGTGATTAGTGGAAGAAGAAATCAGCTAAGCCGTAAAAGAGCAAACTACAGAAGAATAGCCTTGAAGAGTTGTCAAAAAGGGGTTGTCCTAATATTTACAGTGTGAGCAGAGTTAAGTCGTTAAGATGGAGTATGCCAGTTATGAATACAGTAGCAACCCGTTCATGTAAGTAAATCTAGTTTTTCCCCATGAGAAATTGCTCAGATGTGAGTCAAAAAAAAAATCGTCAGTGTTGTAGAGTACAAAGAAATTGCAGAAGATAAGGAATGTTAATTACAATCCCATCAAAAGGAGAAGAATTTATAAGTATAAGATGTTAGCCTTGGTCTAAGAGGGAGATGCATAAATCGCTAGTAAGTCCAATGAGATAATTGAAGACCTGAATGGTTAGTATGAGATATGAAGAACCTCAGTTCAGTTAAGTTGGCATAATGAGATAGTCTCCATAAGGAATATGCCTCATCTTAGAGGAAACCCGAAGTGAGTAGAATGATCGTCGAACGAATCGTGTAAAGTTCAATTACTATAGATTAGGCGATCACAGAAAAGCTATGAGATCATGCCCAGTTATGTGTCATAAGGGTAGTGCCATTGCACAAGACTCTAATCTCTAAGGTGCTCGTAAAAGACTTAGCGTACAACCGTACTATGAGTATTTTAGGAAGTATCTCAAAAAAAAAAAAAAAACAAGTATGGGAAGTACAACTCATGATTTAGGCAGACAAGAGAACTAAGGTGAAAGAATTTCACTACTTCTCCAAGCTAGGAATTCGACTTTCAGACTCCGAAGTGGGTGGAGTTATTGCCCAGAACATGGCATTCTTGCTTGGTCATTGAAGTTAGAGAGAAGCAGTTTGGTGATTCCTACTTGCTGCAGATGAAAGAGGGGCTTCACGAATAGAAAGCCTTAGCTTTTGAACAGGAGGGAGATAATGGTACCTTGAGATATCGAGGCAGATTATGCGTTCCAGATGTTGATGGGCTCAGAGAGCGAATCATGTTAGAAGATCACAACTCTAGGTATTCCATTTACCCAGGTTCCACTAAGGTGTATCATGATATCAATGGGATTTACTGGTGGAACGATATGAAGAAAGATGTGGCAGATTTTGTAGCTAAGTGCCCGACTTGTCAGCAGGTGAAAGCCGAACACCAGAGGCCTGGCGGCTTGGCTCAGACTGTTGATATTCCTGTCTGGAAATGGGAAATGATCAGTATGGGATTTGTATCAGGTCTACCTCGTTCACCTAGGAGGAATGATTTAATTTGGGTGATTGTGGACAGACTTACGAAGTCAGCGCACTTCTTGCCAGTTAAGACCACAGATTGAACAAGAAGATTATGCCAAGTCATATGTTAATGAAATTTCCGGATTGTATGGGACCCTAGTGTCCATTATTTCATATTTTGGTGCTCAGTTCACAGCGAACTTCTGAAAATCCTTTCAGAAAGGATTGGGTACGGAGGTGAACCTTAGCACAACTTTTCATCCTCAGACAAATGGTCAGACAGATACGCTATTCAGATCTCATGTTATGATATTCATGTTAGTTCAATACTTAGATATTTATGTCAGCTTAGTACTCAGATATCATTCCAGTACTCACGTATTCATGCCAGCTCAGTATTCAGCTAATCCAGTATTCAGTTAGCTCAGTATTCAGTCATCCAGTCTTCAGTCAGTTCAATAGACATTCAATTTAGTATCTCAGCAGTTTAGTAGTCATGTATTCATTCAGTTCAGTAACCATGTGTCCTTGATTTCAATGGTAATTGGGATGACCACCCGCCTCTTATTGAGTTTACTTACAAAAATAACTACCATGCTAGTATTGGGATAACACTGTTTGAAACCCTTTTGAGCAAAGGTGTAGATCACCAATTGGTTGATTCGAAGTTGGTGAAGCAGAGTTGTTAAGATCAGATTTGGGTTTACCAGGTTATGGGGAAAGTTAAGTTAATACAGGAGCGTTTGAAAACGGCTCAGAGTCACCAGAAGTCTTACACAGATGTGAGGCGAAGGGACTTAAAATTTTCAATAGATGATTGGGTGTTCCTTAAAGTCTCACCCATTAAGGGTGTCATGAGATTTGGCAAGAAAGGAAAACTCAGCCCCAGATATATTGGACCTTACAAAATTCTACGAAAGATCGGACTAGTAGCTTATGAACTTGAGTTGCCACAAGATTTGGCCGCTGTACACCCAGTGTTTCATGTATCCATGTTGAGGAAGTGTGTAGGAGACCCATCGTTGGTTGTTCCTGCTAATACTCTAATAGATAAGGATGGCCTCACCTATGAGGAGATCCCCGTAGCCATTCTTGATCGTCAAGTTCGCAAGTTGAGAACTAAGGAAGTAGCCTCAGTGAAAGTCCTGTGGAGGAGTTAGAAAGTTAAGGAAGCTACATGGGAAGCCGAGGAGGATATGAAATCCATGTACCATACTTGTTTCAGCCCGCAGAAGAGATTTATGATGAAGCCCAAGATTTTGAGGTATGTAAGCTTTCTTTTCATGTTTTTGGTCGTGTGTGGCCAATTTGTAGTGCTATTATGATGTAGCCCTGTGAGGCAATGATATTATGGGCTGTTGTGACAGGTTGGTAGTGCCATATTACAGGCGAAACTCTGGCGAAATTTTTGTAGAATCCCGAATATTAACATTTGAGGACGAATGTTCCAACAGAGGGGCAGAATGTTACACCTTGAAAATTTTCCTGTTAGCATACCACGAATAGACCCACGAAGGGTATGACGTATACGACATGTTGACAAGTAAGAAGTAATATTTAATGATTCTAAATGAGATTTCAAAGACATTTGAGGTATGAGACGAAAGTTGTTAAGGAAAGCAAGGTATATGTTGTATGTCGGGAAAGAATTACGAGTATCGAATTAATGATGGCTCAATGACATTTCGGAGAAGAGTTATAATGTCCCTTATGTATTCATGCCTCACATTTCACGTTCGAGTTCAGGTATTCGCTATTCATGTCTCATGTTTGGGCACGGATGTTTTCATGAAACTACGTCATGTCAGATTTCCATGTTCCATGTTACACTCCATAATAATCCGTGTTACTTGAAGTAAAACAAGAAAAAAAAATGAGTTATGAAGGTTCAAGGAAAGTTAATCGAGTTAGTAAGAATATCGTTATATATATGGTTGCCTTAAGTATCCCGAGGTGACATGGTAACCTAAAGGATTTGAAATCGCGTTATGAGTATGTATATGGGGTAATGCGAGTGACTTTTTAAAGTATTTGAGATTATTAGTAATGATATAGAGGATGAACAAAAGATATGAATATACTTTTGCGATTGGAGTTTCGTCAAAGCTTTGTGAGTTCTCTAGTTATGCTTAAGGTTATTGTGATTCTCTGGACCCTTCGAGATGTGTATATGGATTTTTATTGAGGTATATAAGTGTGTATATGTATGCATAAGAGGTTACATAAGGTTGGAAGAGGATTAGAAGTTAAACGAAATGAATCGGAACAACTTCAGTAAAATTTCGGACCCGATTTTAGTCTATATTGTAGGAGGCATATCTCCTTGAATATGAGGAGTTTTAAGGTGTTTCAAAATCCTAAAATGAAGTTCATCGAGTCTAGTTTGTAATGTAACAAACCGCTCGTCAAAATGATATCGGGATAAGGAGATATGGACGATGCAAGTTGGGCTGGCAGGGCAGCAAGTTTGGACCCGACCCAAACACTCACATTTCGGCCCATGAGGCCCATTAAACTCAATAGATAAGTCACCACTTTGCCCTATATCATTTCACACGACCTAAAACAGATCCAAAACCCTTATTTTCTCTCCCAAACCCCCTTTCTAATTGAGCCATCATATAAGCTAAATCCTAGACCCTTGACATGATATTAGTTAAAGAGAAGTTGTAGCTTAAGTTTTTTTTTTTGTGTTGTTAAGCAAGCAGCTGGAAAGAGGAACAAGATTCTTGAAGATTCTGATTTCTAAAGGTAATTTCAACCTCCTACTCATGTTATCAATTTGGATTAAAGGTTTAATATGGTGTATACGTGAAGGAAACGTTGATATACAAGCTAGAGAGAGAGAGAGAGCATAAGCCATGGCATTCGGCCATGGCTAGCAAAATTGGAGCTCAAATTTGTTGATCCAAAAATCATATTTTCTAGGTATTTCAGCCCTTAGGAAGGTGATAATAACGTGGAGAATTCATTTGGAGCAACAAGAACAAGTATTAGTTCATTTCACAAATTCTAGCTAAGTGGAAAAATCCAACTTGTTAAGGTAAGAGTTGATCATTTTTCTATGTGTTTGATGATGAAGTTGGACGTGTGGGGAATATGCAAATGTAAATTGTATGTGTGAAATTATGTATCTTGATGTTGAAGCATAGTTGTAACTTGGTAACATGAATTGCACGAATGTTGGAATGTTGTTGAAATGTTGTTGAATGCCGTAGGGGCTGTTTTTAATTGAAATTTGATGGACTGATTTGAATTAATATTTTGGTTGTTGTAATCATAGATTATGTGATGAGAATGAAGGAATTTAATGGTTAGAGTTGGAGTTAAAATTGTTGTGGGTTGTTGTAAGGATTATAGAGATAATAATGTGATTTACTTGCATATGAATAGATGATGTGGTGTCGTGTGGCTGCTGTTGTATTTCCCTGAAATTTGCTGAAAAGATGGCATGAAATAAGGCGTAAGAAGTGTATATGGGCTGCTTGGTGTGTTGTAAGTGTTCGTTAGAATTTCGGGCATCGTTATGTTATAGTTTAGGAGCTGTTTTCAGCCCAATTTGGAGAAATTGTTGGATCGTTGGAAATATTATGTGAATTGTTTAGAATGTTCTTGAATGTTGTTAGTATGGGTTTGGGTTAGTATTTGAATGTATAGGCGTTGATGTTGGCTTGAAGGTAAGCCGTTGAATTGAATATTTGGAAAGTTGTCGAATGATGAAAAAGAGAGTATTAATGTAATATTGTCTTTCGGATTGGTTATTGGAGTTGCTAGGTTGGTTATTGTGGTTGTTGCTGTTGATTTTGAGCGAGTTAAATTCTCGGGTTGGCCTATTTACAGGGGAAATGCTGCCGAATTTTCTGTAGAATTTAATGTTAGTTTGGAATGAATGGCTTAAGTGCCTATGTTTAATATTGGATATTCGTTGGCATATTTGTAGACCTTGGGGAGCCCGAGGCGTAGATTGGGATTTACTTTAGATTGGCTATCTTGGAGTGCGTACGAGGTATGTAAAGCGCAACCCTTCTTTCTTTTGGCATGCCTTAGTTTGCAATAGGCTAGATTATAAGCCTTGAGGAAAATTCTAAGATTCGAAATCCGAGCATGTTATGAGCCTTATAAATATTCCTTGGCACTTTTATGTATGATTTGATGAAATATGAACCATTATGTCTTTGAAATAATCGCTTTCCGAACTTTGCATAAAAAGGTTTCACTTTAAAGAATTTCGTAATTTGTGAACGCCATATCTTTTACCGAAAGACTCGGATTGCTTCAATATTTTTGTAGAAGTTTATATGGCATATAATGAGTATATTTTCCATAGGCGGGCCCGATTCGGGCAATACCCATCCGTGGGTCCCACGACTTTCCTTTATGTAATTCAGACGACTTTTGAAAGAATTTGGTATGATTATCATTTCGAATTTCAAGTATGGTCATTTACTTATATTTGAGTCTATGATAATGATTTTATGCATATGGTTACTTATGACTCTGCTCGTGCGTTCTGTTATATCTTTCGCCGGATCCCGGGCCGGTTCTGTTATCGTGCGCATTTTGATATACTCCGGAGTTATGCTGTGTTATGGTTCTCCGAGCTACTCGCTAATGAGGGTCGGGTTCCACCTATATTTGGTGTTATGCTGTGTATGGCGTTATGTTGTGATGTGATATGTGACGGGGATACGGAGATTTGAAACTTTCTGGTGTTATGCTGTGTTATGGCGCCATTGACGGGTGGGCAACCATATTCTTCTGTACCCTATGCATTACTTACATATTTTTTAAAGTAAGCAAATTTTGATATGTTGGATTTGCACTTATGTTTGGTACTTCCATTTCGTTTATGACTCAGATTTGCTTTCTGTATATTCTGCTTTGCATACTCAGTACATATTTCGTACTGACCCCCTTTCTTCGGGGGCTGCGTTTCATGCCCGCAGGTACAGACGCACAGTTTGGTGATCTACCCATTTAGGACACCCTCTTCTCATTTCAGAGCACACATTTTGGTATATATTCGTTCGCTATGTATATATGTATTTGTTCAGGGGCACGGCGGGGCCTTGTCCCGCCATATGATTCGGTTTGTCTGTTTAGAGGTCTGTAGACGTATTTGTGGGTATGTGTGCCTACTTCTGTTCAGATGTGTTTGTATGACCTTATTCGTTATGGCAGCCTTGTCGGCGTGCATTTTGTATATGTTTTGGGGCCGTTGTGCCATTTGTTAGCCTTGTCGGCTTTTGATACATTTGATAGCCTTGTCGGATTTTGTTATATATATGGATATGGTTGTGCTAAAATGTGTTACGATTTGATATGTTTGTCTGTCTGGGTGCCCAAGTAGGGCACCAGTCGCGGCCCACGGGGCTGGGTCGTGACATTCCATGTCATGTTTCTTCACGTTCATATATTCAAGTTATGTCCAGCCATATCCTTAACCAAGACCCATCATTCGAGGACGAATGATCCCAAGGAGGAGATATTTTAACACCTCGTGCATTCGGGTTAAGATTTGTATTATAAGATGGGGGTATAATGAACCCAATTTTAGTAGTGTATAAATGGTGTTTGAAACCCAATCAAGACTTGAGAAGAGTCTTTGGGCAAAACAAAGTTGAAAACCACTCTACGGGGCATGTTTGCAAGTGAGTTTATAGATGGCCTTACTTCCAACGACCATAACCCCATTATTAATTTGGAATTTGGGAAAACTTTCTTGATGAAAGTTGTATCCCTTTGAAATAGCTTTCCAACGGTATATTATGGGCCTCAAACGGACATCTGTGCAAAGAGTTATGCCCATTATACGACAGACTGTCCGAGCAGAAGAATTTTGACGGACCATTTGACGGTCCGTAAAACATTTTGACGGTCCGTAAAATATTTATACGGTCCGTCAAATGGTCACAGAGAATGATATTTCGTTGGTCAGTTTTACGGTTCAATTTTACGGTCCGTAAAATTGACTCAGACCACCGTAAAATGAGCACAGAATGTCCAAATCACTGGAATGGTTTTACGGTAAGTTATACGGTCCGTAAAACCATTATACGGGACGTAAAACACACCGTAAAATGAGCACAGAATGTCCAAATCACTGGAATGGTTTTACGGTGAGTTATACGGTCCGTAAAACCATTATACGGAACGTAAAAATGGGCGTAGAATTGCCCGATGGGTCAGATTTTAAGATGTTAATAAGAGACCCAAACCCATTTTTTTTCATTCCCATTTCTCCTACACGACTCAAGGGTTCTCTAGAGCCATCCAAACACTTCATATGCAAGAATCCAAGTGAAACTAAAGATCCACTTCATCAATCCACAAAACTAAGTGTGAGAAACACATCAAATCCATTAAAGTCAAGAAATTACATAGAAGGTGGAACTAGGGTTTTGTTCAAGTGAAGTATTTCAACTCAAGGCTTATTCCTACAATAACCAAGGTAAGTTTTATGATATTTCATGATGATTAAAGTGTTGATAAGTTCTTGGGAGAATAGTAAATGGGTTTGATAAAGAGAATTATATGAACTATGCTAGGGTTTTTGGGATTGTTGACTTGGGATTGTTGTATTCATATGGGTGATGAAGAATGATGTCAATTACATCTAATTAAGATTGTCGAATCACCTAGAAGTAATAGAATGGGAATTGGGTGAAGAAATCACCATTAATGAAGGTTGTGGAGCTTCATGCCCACCAAGTGTTTGATAAAATGCTTAGATGAACAAAACATGGATATTGTTGCTAATATAGAGTCCCTATGACCTGTATTGCTATAGATTAAAGTTGAAGGGATTGAAGGACATTGTGATACGCTCAAAAGCAGGAAGTTAAGGTATGTATAACTTCCATCCACATGTGGGAATCTCTATGTTCTTCCCCATGACCCGTTTCGTAAAATCCATGAAGTTCAAATACTAGGGCATTAAACCCAACATACTGGTAGCCCGTAATTATGTATTTATGTGCATGAATTTTGTATCTATATTCGTTATTGCATTCCTAATCTTCCATTACGGTTATTAGGAAATCCTAGCTTAATCCATGAATCATGAATTCTTCCTCATGTGTTCTCATTATGTTTATATGAAACTTTATGATTTCATCCAGCAAGTTACAAGCATGTTTTCAAGTCAAGTATATATATATGATTATGAACTATTGTTATTACTCATGCATCAAAAACATGTTTTGCAAGACTATGACAAGTTATCTTATGAAACTATACTTACAAGTTATGATTTATGAAAACCATGTACAAGCAAGTTATGATTCATGAATACCATGTACAAGCAAGTTATGGTTTATGAAAACCATGTACAGGCAAGTTATGATTTATGAAAATCATGTACAAGTAAGTTATGATTCATGAAAACCATGTACAAGCAAGTTATGATCATGAATACCATGTACAAGCAAGTTACGATTCATGATATACCATGGGCAGCAAGTGCCACTATTTTACATGTTCATGTTTGGGAGTTGCATTAATTACCGAGGAGGGCTTCAGATAGCCTGAAACTACGTAGCCACCGTAGGATGAGGATCGCTCCACCCATGTCCCGGACGATCTCTCATAATGACTGGATCCTTTCATATTTTATTAAATCTCATGTTCCCTGGCAAGGACTGAGTGTTCTGCTGGCGGGACGCAAGCACCAGACCATGGATCGGTTATAAGTTATTGCTCTCCCTACTTATGATAGTTTTACCATGTTTTATATATATATGTATGCACTCATGTTCATGTCCAGGTTTTCAGTTTCAGTTCTTATCATGTTATTCCATGTCCCATGTTATTTCTTTCAGTTGTTTTACATACCAGTACATTCAATGTGCTGACGTCCCCTTTTTATTGCCCGGGGGCCTGCATTTCACGATGCAGGTACTGATATACAGGACGACACATCTGCTCAGTAAGACAGCATTCGTATCAGCTTATTGGTGAGCCCCATCTCATTCGGGGTTTAGTCAACTTTTGTTTTATGCTTAGTTATGCATCTGAAGGTACGCTGGGGGCCTTGTCCCAGTAAGTATGTTTTCCAGTCAGACTCATGATAGAGGTTTCATAGACTAGACAAGTCAGTTATGTCATGTCAGAAATTTGGAGTCGTATACCCATTTTGGCTCACTCATGTTTAAACAAGTATTTTATTAAGTATTATGACTTACCATGTTTTATAAAGGCTCATCATGCATTCACGTTATATTCCGCTTATGTTATGTATCATGATGATTCAGCAAGCCATGTGGTTCGCTCGGTCACATGCAGTCAGGCACCGAGTGCCGTGTTACGTCCAGGCCATGGTTCGGGGCGTGACATTACCGACTTCACTTTGTGAGATTTCACGGATATGTTGTTGTTATTTTTGTAGGGAAGTTCTTCACACGATATGAATTTGTCATCCTGTCGCTCCACCTTCTTAATTTTCTTTTGACTGTACTGAGAAGCCCTACTTTTTTCTATTACCGACTCCACTTTGTGAGATTTCACGGGTATGTTGTTATTTTTGTAGGGAAGTTCTTCACACGATATGAATTTGTCATTCTGTTGCTCCACCTTCTTAATTTTCTTTTGACTGTACTGAGAAGCCCTACTTTTTTCTATTACCGACTCCACTTTGTGAGATTTCACGGATATGTTGTTGTTGTTATTTTTGTAGGGAAGTTCTTCACACGATATGAATTTGTCATTCTGTTGCTCTACGTTCCCTAATATGCTAGTTTTGGTCTCTCAAACTGAACTAACTTCTGTTTGCACACATCTCTCTCTGTTGTTGTTTTTTTTTTTTTGTTTGGTTGGATCTGCCTATCTCACTATAGCTACTTCAGTGTGCTTAGAGCCTGTTTAGATGGACTTATAAGCTAAAAAAAATAAGTTGGAATGGTTTAACTTTTTTTTTTTTTTGGCTTATAAGCTGCTTTAAATAAACTAAATCAAATGGGCTCAATTATGTTTTTGAGCTTATTTTAAGCACAAAATGACTTTAAGCTGGTCAACCAAACACTCAAAAAAACTGAAAACAGCTTATAAGCAACTTTCAAGCCAATCCAAACGGGCTCTTAGTTTCCTTTGATTAACCTTCGTACTATGAACGCAGAATTTCATGATTTGTTTTGGACGATAAAAGCTGTTACTGAGATAAAGAAACTGAATATTACATATGCCAAAGGAAATACGAAATAAACCTTAAGATCCTCCTTACTAAGTTTGAACAGATCAAAATAGACAACATCTGGTCCAATATACAAGCCAATTAAGATTAGGGAACAGAACAGAAGGCATACACACTTAACTTCGTATATAATCCATTTCATAAACCGGACAATTGAGATAGTTCAAATCTTACAAAATTTGACCAGGGGAAACATGAAGTTTCCTTTTCGTCATCATCTTGTACTGTATGGAATTAATTTCCCACGCAGTAGATAATACAAGCGTATTGTATATAGCATGTTATATGCACATGCTGCATCGTATAACTGTGCTTTGCAGTACAGGTAGACAAAATATTAGAGCAGTCCTATTATATGGTATATTAGTGTGAAAAATGTAATATCGACCAGCATTCACGACTTGAGGAAGATGAAAAGACTATCATCTCCTCAGGCTCTCCACGATGTAGTCCGCATATAGATCCCTGAGAAGAAAGAACTTTATCAATTAAGCAGCAAGTGGAAGCAAAAAAAGATTGCAATATGACTTTATATTAGAACCTAATTCACTAAGACTAATGATAGCTACTCCAGATCTTGTTATCTGGCCAGAGAATATCTGGTCTGGTCTGGTCAGGTTAAAAATTTATGATTCTGATTTTGCATCTTTAGTAATTTGAACACAATGCCCTCTATGCTTATTATATAACATCTATGTTGTTTGTTCGGTCTCCAGAAGGGAGAAAAGTTGTACTTATGGTAATGTTTGAGAAAGTGCTAAGTAAACTTACTGAGAATGCTCGACTGCTTCGAAGGCTTTGGCAGCTGGAAGAAAGTCATTAACAGCAACTTCCTTGTTCTCATTTTTCTTGTCTGATACATTCGTCAAGGACCAAACGATATACTCAAATTCTCCTTATTCATGCTTGCACACACCAAACAGTAAACGAACACATCATGAAAAATTCATAAACATCTGAAATTAAAATGCATGTTGTCCTAAGATTTGTGATATTAGAAAAGGATACAATCCTCAAAGAAGCGACGGATCTCAGCCAAACGATGGGGTGGCAGCTCGTTGATATCAGTGTAGTGCTTATACTCAGGATCATCAGCACAGACAGCAATTATCTTGTCATCCTTTTCTCCCTGTGTTCTGAATAGAATTAATATATGGCAAGATTGGGACGAAATTTTTACTTTAAAAAAGATATATACCTGATCAATCATGGGCATAAGACCAATTGCTTTGGCCCTAAGAAAGCAACCAGGAAGAATAGGTTCCTGTAAATTAGCATGATAAGAATCAAGAGAAGAAATAACTGTTGATAGGCATCCTCTTAAAACTCGAAGCACAGTTCATACAGCTAAAAGCCACAATATTGATAATTTCCTTGATTTGCAAGTATATGCATTGCAAAGGCCACACAAGGTTAACTTGTGCACTTCCTTGAGACCCATGCACTGCAGCACTAGCAAACTATTGTAGGTTTGGCTTCTTAAGAAAACTCGACAGTTTTACAACATATAGATCAAAACATAAACTCCCTCCGTCCCAATTTATGTGATTGTGTTTGGATTATGCACGGAGTTTAAGAAACAAAGAATGACTTTTGACACTTGTGGTCTAAAATAAGCCATAGATATTTGTGTGGCTATAAACCATCTTATTAAGGGTAAAATGATTATTTTAAAGTTAAATTGTTACTATATATAGAAAAGTGTTACTACTCTTTTGGGACTGGCTAAAAAGAAAAAAGTGTCATCTAAATTGGGACGGAAGGATTAATATGGAAGTCAATAGGTTATACAAGGTAACATAAAGTTGGAGAAAGTTGTTTGAAGTCAAAAATCTATCTTAAAAGCAAACATTTTTTTCCAGAGCAAATACTGAGATCACAAATGCCTATAATAAGACCTAACACCAGAACCAGTTCAGCTTTTCTGCCTCCAGCACCATTTTAGTAGTACATATAGGTTTGGAAGTTTAAAGAGTGATTTAGGTAAGTTACAACCTAACTATATCTTGACCCTCCCTTACACATGAAACATGTAAGTTATAACATAAGTTCTCAAACCTAAGCAGCAGTTCAACAATTAGCTAATATCCGCAGTGTGTTGTTTATCAGGACAATGGGAAAGGATCATCAGCTTACCTGCATGATGACTAAGACATCCAGAGGGTCACTGTCCTCACAGAGTGTACGAGGGATGAACCCGTAGTTGTGGGGGTATACAACTGATGAGTAAAGAACACGGTCAACCTGGAATGACAGAGTGTTTCAGGTAACTCGGCTAAAAACTTTCATAATTTTACTCATTTCAAAAGATACAACTTATACCTTGATCAGTCCAGTTTTTTTGTCAAGTTCATACTTCACCTTGCTCCCCTTACTGATCTCAACCACCTTCACCAACCAATTGGTAGGTTAACATACAGAAGATATTTCTTAACCAAGAACTAACATTACCCATATATATAAAATCAGGGAACATAATAACTTGAACCATATAGTAGCCTCTAGTAAGCCCTAAGGTACCTAGGTGAAAAGCCACCTTATATAGTGAAGCTCTTAGAGATTACAACTAGAGAAGTAAAGCACCACTAACTAGGATAGCATAAAGTCAGAGCGTGGGCTAAAGAAGACTTCTTGGAAATATTTCAGTTGATTCAGATTTTGTCAGCTGCTCCTATGTGAAATTAGAGCATTGGTTTTCGCATTGGCCTAGAAGACCAATCTTACTTGCTTGCACATTTAGAACTCAAAGATTTACAATCTGTTTTGGACTTTATATTACCTAAGCTAAATATTAAAAAGAGTTAACATGCAGAGAGAGCCAGTTATTATTCAGCTTATATGTGAAACATAAATTGACTTATTCGTATGAACTGATACGAAGGTGTAACCATATCAAGTAACAGTTCGAAAGTTCTGAAGCAATATAAAGAATCCTTACCACATTAAAAATCTTTGGGGCATCAGGTCCTGCAGCAAAACATAAATTTTATCTCATGAATATTCCAGGAGCCATTTCTTTACACAGTTGTGAGAAAGGGTGTTGCCCCTTACAGAATGTAAAAATACCTATCTCGAGATCATGCCAAGGATGAGCTGCAACTGATCTCCGTGTCATGGAAGAAAGTATTCTTTCGTTAAGAGGTGGAATGGATAACTTGTGGGACACTGAGGCCTTGACTGCAGTTTCGATTGGTGGAACCATAATTGCTAGCTGGACATCAAGGTATTAGTAGCACGTAAGAATCTCCATAGGTATGGGAAAAGCAAATGCTAACTTTCGGAGCAGAGGCATCAAACAAAGTTGTCCAACAAAAACAACAGGGAAGAAATATATGCATATTACAGACCAGTGACAAACTTTAAACATCCAGGAAATATCAGTCGGGATTTATATTTCAATAACACCGAAAATCATTATCTTCCCGTGGACAAAGAAAAAAGACCTTATTCTAATACGTAATGTAAAAATAGGATATACATTTGATATAGAGGTTACAATTTGCAGCTCTGTTGTATAGGTACAACCAGCAAGGCCAGCTCTATCTCATTTTAACTCTAGCTATGCAATACTGGTTGCTCGAATTACAAAACTGTTGTTAATATTTAAGTTGTAACAAGGAAGAAAACAGGAAATTTTCAAAAATATACAACCCAACATGTAGCCCAATATACAATATTATACAACATTATACCTGGGGGGAAGGCATTATTTAATGTATCAACCTTGTATAAAGGTGTATAATAGTGCATAAGAGGTGTTTATACACATATATGGGTTAAACTGGCTAACAAACTCAAAATTTGGGCTATGTGGCGTAAATATTTTCTCCCAGTAGACATAGACCGTAATTTTCCCCCAAAAAAAAAAAACCAACACTACACGAAATGCAATCCGGAAAATGAGAAATACATGAAATATACATATGGCAAAAAACGACAAAAAGCTTCAGAAAATAAATCAAAGCCTAAAATAGAGAAACAAATGCACTAAACTCATTAAACCAAATATACTAAAAGCTATCTATACATGAAGAAACAAAATCGTTTCAAACAAAAAAAAGCTTCAAAAATAGAAATGAATAAGGAAATTAAGTCCTTAAACCATTAACTACAAAGACATTTATCCATCAACTAGAACAAAAATCAGAGTTAAAAAAAAAAAAAAACCAAAAATATCAGTAAAAAGTGGGAGAAAATGCCGTGAAGAAACCGATCCCTAAATGCTAAAAGCATTACTAAAAAACGAAAAAAACATGGAAATCAATGACTGAAACAAGTAAATGAAGATCATGAAAGTACATTTACAGAAGAATCACTCGCACATTGAAAAATAACAGAATAAAAGTAAAATCATAGTACGGAAGAAGAAGAAGAAGAAAAAAAAAGCTTCAAAAATAGAAATGAATAAGGAAATTAAGTCCTTAAAGCATTGACTACAAAGATATTTGTGTATTGACAAAGAGGGGGAAAAAAAAAGAGCGAAACGAAAACCAAAATTACTACAAAACGAACAAAAATGAAAAGCAAAAAAATACACGGAAATAGAATGCCTGAAAGAAGGAAATGAAGATCATCAAAGCACATTTACCAAACAATAACTCGCGCCTTGATAAATAACAGAACAAAAGTTAATTCAAACGCCAAAAAGTACGGAAAATGCGTTGAAGTAAAAAAAAAATATAAACAACAAAAACAGAGTGAAATATAAACCAAATATATCAGTAAAAAATGTAGGAAATGCCGTGAATAAAACGATCCGTAAAAGCTTTACTAGAAAACGAACAAAAAATATGGAAATGAATGCCTGAAACAACAAGTAAATGAAGATCATCAAAGCACATTTACCAAATAATAATTAAGTGAAATCAAACGCAAAAAGTAAAACAATCTATACCTGAAGAACGAAGTGTCGGTGGGAAAATAGAGGTCAGATCTGCAAAAGAGAAAGCGTATGAACAACGGCAAAGGGAGGAAGAGTATTTATAGAGAATAAACCCTAGAAAGCTGTTGAGTAAAGGAGAGAGTTAGTACACTTGTCTTCTCTCTTTGATGATACAGTACACACTGTAAAACGCGTTTCCCCACCCCTTCTTCCCGCTCTAATACTTTGCCATTTAAGCTGGCTCAAGCTACAAAAAATAACAAAAAGAAAGAGAAACAAAATGCACATTTCTTACGTGATTTTTTTTTGTTTTTTTTTCCTGCAGACGGAAGATTCTAACGTGGAACCGAATATTATAAATATCCGTTACAGGTAAGAATTATGATACTTGGAATTAATAATAATTCTTTCGTCTCAATTTATGTGATACTAAAATTTAAAGTTAAATTGATAAGATTAATTAATATTTAAGATTAAATTTTATAAAGTCGAAAACTACATTAAAAAAAACACCATGAATTTAATTTGGTGAAAAAATACATTTTAAAATGTTCGTTCAAATTAATACATTTTGAATCTTTGGGAAGCGAAAAATGTTACGGGGATATACATAGTAGTATTTGTTTATGAGTTGAAAATGTTATTTAATTTGGAGTTGTGTTTGAATATGAATACAAATCGGAGCAGTTTTTAAATATTCGTGAGTGATTCGAAATCGTGAAAATAGCTTTTTGAGTTATTAGAATTTTCAAAAATTCTGAAATTCAACTTGAATTCGGAAAAGTCATAACAATTCTATATTCAAACAATTTTTTGAAATAATATTCTGAAAAAAGAAAAGTGAAAAGCAAATGGAATCTTACGTTTCTCTTTAATTTTTTATTTTATTTTTTACTTGAAGACGGAAGATTCTATTGTGGAAGCGAATATTAGAAATACCATTACACGTGGAGGTTGTTTATTGGGTTATGGATGTCGGAGTGGTGGGACCTAAAACGTTGAAAGTAACGTAGTTCCTAACGGTTGCCTTGATGATTTGACGGGAAATGAAGGGTGGGAAGTTACCGTTAAAGGGATTAAGTTTTGTGCGGTGGAGGGAATATTCGTGAGAACAAATATACTCCTCATCTAATTTCATTTTATATGACATATATATGATTTAATAATATGTTAATTTAATAGTAAAAAGTATTAACATAGTTGTAGTTATAGAATAAAGTTTATAGAAATAACATCTGACTTTAAAACATTTAGATAAAAGACAACAAATATTACATGGGATGAATAGAATCTCTTTATCCTTACTTCCTGATATGAAAAAATCTTAATAAAGAATGATTTTTTCTTTTAAATGAAATTTAGACGATGTGAATTTAAATTATTCAAGACCAAAAATAGCTAATTTTGAATGAAAAATTAATATATACAAATGGAAATAGGACATGACTTGCTTTTTTTTGCTTATACGACAGCAAAATGGAAATTCCCTCTTATTTTTTACGGAATTATAATTTTCATTGAAGAAAAGTAATTTCTAAAAATTCTACTAACAAATTTCTTGGGATCTTTCTTATTACAATTTCAACAGTTTTCAGCAAATAATTATGCATATATTGTTTCCATTACAAATAGCTAATTACCATTAGTTATTGACACTTTTAGCAAGTTTGATTAGAACTATATTCGTGATCATATATATATATATATATATATATATATATATATATATATATATATATTCGTCATTATACTATAAAGAAATGATGGAATTAAAACGTGAATACAATAAATAGTAAGTAAAGACATAGACATTTGGTCCAACTTTAGACGTGGAAACAACTTATTTTTCTTTAACAAAAATATATCTTGTGCATGTTGTTCAATTTTGATATCCCATGTTGGTACCATAAATAGTATTATTTAAAAATCTCATTTAAAAACTGTGTAGATTATACTTACTTTTCTTTAACAAAAAATACCTCGAGTTTGGCGAGTTATTCAAATATTCTCGTGCTCGCAAGTATGAAATATAATTTTAAAACATCTACTTTATATTTATTTTTCTCTTATTTTTGGAAAGTCGATATGGCCATATAGGAGGATAAGATAGATCGAGTCAGCAATGATCAGGAAATTACTAAGATTTAAATTTTGACATTGCTATTAAAATCAAGATTTAAATTTAATAGATTCAATCTTAAAGATTTTTAAAGTTGAACTTATTATACTTTTAAAAAATAAGTATGGAGTTCAAATTTAATTGTGTTAAAATTTTAATAATTTTTCACACACACATATTTAAACTTTGTCTTATAAATATTGAATGCAGTTGAACCTGCAACGAGACAGTGTCTACCACTATTGATAGATGTATATTTCGTGATGTTATAGAGCGTGTTCGGTAGGGCGAGTTTTTTCAGGTAGGGTTGGTCAAAATATTTTGAAAATTACTTTTTTTTTAAAAAAAAAAATAGATTCTTTAAAAATTAGGAAAATGACTTCCCTAATAGAAGTAGAAAAAGTAAGTTTCATCAGCGGCATTCTACATTAATTATCTCTTTCCCAACCCCAAACACCTTGCTCCCCCTCTACCCCCGACATCCACCATGGCACCACCACACTCGTAGTGTTTATCATAAATTATGCATAGACGCTTTTAAGATATTAATATGTTCTGCTTACTTATCATACACTAGGAAAATAGTAAAAGAATGTGTTTTTACTAAAAATATTTTTAAAGAATAGTATTCTTCGTACCAAACATATAGTATGACATACCCATAATTTATTTGTTCTAGAACGTGGAATATATGAGTGGGGATAGAATAAGTAGCGTTGAAGTAACTTCTAATTCGAACATTCTCCCACTTTTTCTTTTTCTTTTTCTTTTTTCTTTTCTTTTTCATTTTCTGCATGCATGTGACCTGGCTTTATAACGACGATTCCACCCACCTTTCCTTTATGTTGACACATCTATTCTTCTCACCTTTTTTTCTTAAGAAAATATGAATAAACCGGTATAAGAATTGTTCCAAATTTGAAGAAATCTAAGTTCAGTTGATACATCACAATCTTCCACTATATAGGAATATTATAAGGATTTAAGTAATATATACATTTATTTATAGTATAAGATTTCTTCTACCATTAGTACAACTTAATCGATTATAATAGGCGATTGCTCCACTATATCATGTTGACATATCAGATTCCCTATCAAAAGTTACCTATTGTTCTAGGTTCTTGAAGGTAGTCTTCAACCTAGAGTTTAGCTGAATCCAATAATTTTCGTCTAAACCATGTATATCTATTAAAAATTCTTATTAAATATGTATAGAATTAAACGAAAATGGGATTAAAATTTGCCTTAATGTTTGTGATTTGTCTTGTATTTACTATTCGTTAGCCTATCGGCTCATAAATTCCCTAAGTTATCTTTTATCTCAAATATTCCTAGAATAATTAAAAAGGTGCAAATATGCCCCTTTTACTAACAGTGGAAACTACACTGGTATATTTGGACCTTTTTAATTGTCAAGAGATATATTTAGAATTTTTTAATTTCGCGGTGGTATATTTAATTTGGACCTTTTTAATTACTCAAGTACATGATTCAAATGAATGTATTTGTTAGAATTCAGTTACTACACTTAAGATCGCTTTCTTAAACTTCAGAACTTGTAAATTTCAAATCCTAAATTTTCTCAAGAATTCACACACTATTAATGCACCCAGAAGTAGGGGTGGGCATGGTACAGTATTTGAAACT